>NW_004949149.1:1499521-1506293 GCF_000317375.1 Microtus ochrogaster
TTCAAGACAGGGTTTCTCTGTGGTTTTGGAGCCTGTCCTGGAACTAGCTCTTGTAGACCAGGCTGGTCTCGAACTCATAAAGATCCGCCTGCCTCTGCCTCCCAAGTGCTGGGATTAAAGGCGTGCGCCACCACCGCCCGGCAATATTTTTAAACTATAGACAATCATTCAAGCACTTAACATGATGTCAAATAGCTTGGTAAGACTAGGTGCCTAGAAAGAAATGGCCTTTACATAGTACACACATATGAGAGGTGCTCTTGCTACCCTCAGACAAATCCGTGGGGGTGTTTCTAGACCATCCAAAAGCTTAAAATGCAGCAGGAAATGTTCAAATGTTAGCAGGACAAATTGAAAATATTACTTAGCACAAAGACAAATTTATAGATATTCAACACAACTTAAATTCACAGTATACGAGGACATAATCAATAAGACAAAAAGGCAGCCTACTGAATGGGAAAAGATCTTCATCAACCCCACATCAGACGAAGAACTGATCTCCAAAATATATAAATAACTTAAGATATTAGACATTAAAATTCTAAATAAACCAATTAAAAAATAGGGTGCTGAACTAAACATAGAATTCTCAACAGAAGAATCTCAAATGGCCAAAACATACTTAAGGAAATGTTCAACGTCCTTAGCCATCAGAGAAATGCAAATCAAAACAACTCTGAGATACCATCTTATACCTGTCAGAATAGCTGAGAACAAAAACACTAATGACCCCTTATGCTGGAGAGGATGTGAAGTAACAGGAACACTCATCCATTGCTGATGGGAATGCAAACTTGTACAACCAGTTTGGAAATCAATATGGCTGTTTCTCAGAAAATTGGGAATCAACCTACCTCAGGATCCAGCAATACCACTCTTGGGCATATACCCAAAAGATGCTCAATCATACTACAAAAGCATTTGTTCAACTATGTTCATAGCAGCATTGTTTGTAATAGTCAGAACCTGGAAACAACATAGCTGCCCCTCAACCGAAGAACAGATAAAGAAAGTGTGCCATATTGACACATTAAAGTACTACTCAGTGGTAAAAAACAATGACATCTTAAATTTTGTATGCAAATGGATGGAATTACAAAACACTATCCCGAGTGAGGTAATCGAGACCCATAAAGATGAATATGGTATGTACTCACTTATAAGTAGATACTAGCTAAAAACAAAGGACATTAAGCCTATAGTTCATGATTCTAGAGAAGCTAAGTAATAAGGTGAACCCAAAGAAAAACATACATAGATCCACCTGGAAATTGGAAACAGACAAGATCGTCTGATAAAATTTGGAGCATGGAGATAGGGGGAAGGAGAATGGTGGAAGGGGAAGAGGAGGGGAAAAAAGAGAGGGTTGAGGAGAACTTGAGGGAATGGGATAGTCCAAATGGAGGAAGGACAGAGATGAGAGCAAGGAAAGGGATATCTTTATTGAGGGAGCCATTATAGGGTTAGCAAAAACCTGGCTCTAGAGAAATTCCCAGTAATCCACAAGGATGACCCCAGTTAAGACCCTAAGCAATAGAGGAGAGGGTGCCTGAACTGGCCTTGCCCTGTAGTCAGACTGATGACTATCTTAAATATCACCATAGAACCTTCATCCAACAACTGATAGAAACAGAGGCAGAGACCCACATCAGACCACTGAACTGAGCTCCCAAGGTTCAGTTGAAAAGTGAAATAAATAAAATATGAGCAAAGAGGTTAAGACCATGATGGGTTCACCCACTGAAACAGTTTACCTGAGCTAATGGGAGCTCACCAACTCTAGCCGAAGTAGGAAGGAATGAGCACAGGACCAAAATAGTTTCTCTGGATGTGACTGACAGTTGCATGACAGGGGCAGACTGAGGGGCCACTGGCAGTGGCACCAGGATTTATCCCTATTGCTTGTACTGGCTATTTGGGATCCTATTCCCTTTGCATGTATAGTTTGCTCAGCTCAGATTTAGTAGGGAGGGCCTTGGATCTTCCCCAAAGCAATGTGCCCTAGCCTCTCTGTGGAGTGGATGGGGGGGAGGTGTGTGGAGGGAATGGGAGGGAATGGGAGGAGGCAAGTGAGAGGGAACCTGGATTGGTATTTTTTAAAGATCTAATAAAAGAAAGAAAGAAAAAAGAAATAACCTTGCAGTACTAACAGGAACCAAATAGTAAGCACTGAAGAAAGAAAAACAGACCATGGAGTAAATAAATCAGTTCATCAGCATAAGAAAATTTCCTTACATACACACATTTGAACTACATTTTCTTAATTTTTTTTTGTTTGGGATTATAAAATAGTTATATCATTTTTCCCTTCCCTTTCCTTTCTCCAAGCCTCCCATGTAGCCCTCTTTAAAATTATTTATCTATATTATATAATATATATAATATATTATATGGATATTTATCTATAAATAATATATATTATATTATAATATATAGTATATATATAATATATATAATATATTATATGGATATTTATCTATAAATAATGGATATATATCATATATATATTATTTCTAAACATACAAATACAGCATGCTCAATTTACATAGTGTTGCTACTTGAATCTACATGATTTCAGGTATGACCATTTGACATTGACAAGTCTTTTGGTGTGTTCTTCTCTGAGGAAGACAACATTTCCCTAACTCTCAGCATTTTTAGTCAACTATATGAACTATATTTATAGATCTTTACATCAGACTGAAAATTTTGAATCAATTCTTCACAATAGTAGATTCTTGAGTCTATAGTCTATAGACCATATTACTGTATCTATATTACACTTTCTTTTTTCCTATCTACCCATCTGTTCCCATGTATCTCTCTGTTATAGTAATCAATCAAAGATTTTAAGCATGAGAGAAGTTTGACTAACAGTGCTTTTTAGAAAACTATTTCCAGCTGGGCAGTGGTGGCTCATGCCTTTAATCACAGCACTTGGGAGGCAGAGGCAGAGGCAGGCGGATCTCTGTGAGTTTGAGACCAGCCTGGTCTACAGAGCTAGTTCCAGGACAGGCTCCAAAGCCACAGAGAAACCCTGTCTCGAAAAACAAAAAAAAAAAAAAACAAAAAGAAAAGAAAAGAAAAGAAAACTATTTCCTAGCAGCAATGTAGACTGTGGGCTGGTAAGAAAAATAGTTGGGTATTTTAGAAGTTTACATTTACCAAATGTAGTCATATATCTTCTTTTTGGCATATTTACTTGGGGTATAGTTATTATTCCCAGTTGACAGTTCCCATTCAGAGAAGGGCTTAGCTTGCACATGTCAGATGCAAGACTAGGATTCACTTGCCTGTTTTCAATACATTCCCTAGCTTCTAAATTCATTTCTGCTCTTCACTGACATTCCATGCACACCCTGCAGCCTTTCTGCAGCAACACTGACACTCTGACTCTTGGGAAACTTTGATAATAACTTTAAAGGCAGCCAGAGACCTGATTGCAAACCAATGAGCCTATAAATCTGTGTTCCTTTATTCTCAGGAATATAGCTTGGCATTTTTCAGATGCCCAACAGTAAAATGCTGCTATGCACTAATTTTTAGTCAATGGAATTGGACAAAAAGCTGTATTCACCTCTTCTAATCCCAGTGCTAAAACCTTTCACACTCCTTCACTGTCTGCCATCTTTGGCAGGTCTAAAGAGGCAGAAGCTAGGGGCATGGGTGGTGGAGCCATTCCAGATAGAAGAAACCTGAATGTTTCATCACTAGAAGAAAAGACCGAAAACCAGAGCTCTTTCTGGGTATAACACACTATGTCACTCTCCATCACTTATAGGAAGGAAGAATCACAAGCACACGATAACTGTGTTTTACAATTATAATTAAGATATATGTTAGCTAATTTAAAAGTCAGGAATCCATATGCTAATGCATTTGAACTTTTCATTGCTAAGGAAAGCCCTTGGGTCAGCAAGATGTCTCAGTAAGTAAAGATAAAGACAGATGGCCTGAGTTATCCACTGAACACACGGAAGAAAGGAGGGGAGAACAAACTCAACAAAGTTGTAATTTGACCTTCACTAAAAGATCATGGCACACATGAGTTCCATCACACATGGTAACAGTAATAAAAGATAAAGAAATTGTAACTACCTAAAGTTAAAAGGGTTGGTTTACAAAGCTCATTTACATCTTTTTGTTTTGTTTTGTTTTCTATGGCATTTTTCCTTTTCTGAGCGTTGTGTCTTCAGGAATATATCGCTAACAGCACAATGTTGTTTTGAGAGCAAAGGAGATTGGCTCTTACATCAGAACACAAAACTGAGGCCTCGGAACTGGCCTCAGTAAATGTCTTCTCTCTCTGGAGACTCAGTATTGTCAAGCTGCTAGGCCCCAATTACAATGAAAAAAACACAAAAAAATATTTCTTCCTGCATGATATCCTAGTGTGCTTGGTGTGCAATCAGTGCCACCAACAATTTTCAAACTCATCACAGATTACAAATACCTCTCAGTTAGTTCACTGTAGCTCGCCAATTGTTTTAAATTAGATTAAAGCTTTAATTTTCAGAAACAAATGAAGTATACACCTACAAATTCAAAAAGACCCATACCTTAATAAAATATATTTCATCTGTATGTTCTTTTATTTCCTCTTTATTCTCCCAGGGCCTCTTAGGATGCAGCTAGATGAGACTTCTTAATTTTAAGTAGCCACTTGGAATTGCTTAATCAATGCTGACTTTGGACTCAGTGCATAGGCAAACTTTATCATCACCGCTATTTTCTAGATGAATTCCTAAGTTATATGGCTCCGTGTATCATGCAATTTTCTTTCTTATTTCTCTAGACAGTGCCAATTAAGTCAATTAGAAGATCTAAGTGTCTTAACTATACAAACACGTTTTCTTATGTAGAGTGGGAAATTTATTCCTAACCAAATACCTACCCTGGATGTACCCAGGAGCCTCAGTCTCCCCGATGCTTCCCACAGCCCTAAAAGTGGGGACTTGGAGAGTACAAGTGCCAGTGCTAACAGTTGGTGTGCTAGATAATTGTGTGCCATTTATAGCAGCTACAGGCTTTTCAGAGGAAAGGATCTAGAGTGTTCCCCGTGGTTTGTTAAGGGTCCTTCTCCTCGCTGTGGTTCTGCTTCTGTCTAGAGCCATGGGTCAGGTGCTCAGCGGTGATGTCTTACCCGGGTTACTTTTCTCTGTGAATATTCATCTGGGTAAAAATGAACAGTGGGCTTCATCCACTCAGCCATGTTTTCCTTTCTAAAAATCTAACCTTTTACAGCACATAAGTACTGTTTCTATTACACCTAGTATGACTGTTAACGTGTGTGTGTGTGTGTTAATAAGCAGGAAGCTTATTTCTTATTTATTTTTATTGGACTTAAGAAAAGCACATGCTTAAAGTGTTTGAAGACTTTGTGTTTATAGTTTTTGTCTATCGGCCTGTTTGTTATATTCATTTATTTATTGTGTTGGGGAATATACATCTGCCACAACAAGTATATAGGTCAAGGGTCAACTTGTGGGAGTCAGATTTTTAATTTTATTATGTGGATTCTTGATGTGGGAGTGTCACATATCAATCTGTTGATTTCAATAGCAATAAAGAAACTGCTTGGCCCTGATAGGTTAAAACATAGGTGGGAGGAGTAAACAGATCAGAATCCTGGGAGGAAGAGGAATTGAGCTCAGAGAGACGCCATGCTCCCCTCTCCCAGGCAGACGCCATGCATAGCTCTGCTTTCTGAGGCAGACGCATGAAGCTCCGACCCAGGATAAACTTAGGCTAGAATCTTCCCCGTAAGCGCACCTAGCAGTGCTACACAGATGATTAGAAATGGGCTAAATTAATATGTGAGAATTAGCCTAGAAGAGGCTAGATAGAAATGGGCCAAGCAGTGTTTAAATGAATACAGTTTATGTGTTGTTATTTTGGGCATAAGCTAGCAGGCGGTTGGGGTGCTGGGGACGCAGCTCCGCTGCTCCTATTACTACAACAGAATGGCGCCCAACGTGGGGCAGTTGAATCCACTGAAAGCCTGAGAAAGCTTGGGAAAGAGTAAAGCATGTTTTCTTGGTAGCAGCGATTTCTCGGGTCTGCTCTGCTTGCTAGAAGCAAGCAAGCACTCTCATCTAAGAGAGGCTTCCTGACTCAGCTTTAGCTGCAAAACCCTGCAGCTCATTAAGAGGTCCTGCCACGAAACACTTAAACGGTGTTGATGAAAAGCTGAACGCATGCTTTTCGGTTTTCAGCCATAGCAGGATAAAAGCTGCGCCATTTAAAAATGCTGGCTTTCTGGGCCGTCCTGCCAGGGCAAACTCTGACTGTTTGAGGCAGGATGGCCAGCTACAGAGAGAGGACTTGAGTGTTGTCTGTTGTAGCTTATTTGATGGCAAGGACCTTGAAACACTGTAGACTTGTGGCACTGAATGCAGCTCTGGCTGGTACCTCAGCCACAAGGTTGAAATGGCAGAAAGATAAGGAATGGGTTACATCTAGCCGGCAAAGTCACGGCTTTAGTCCTACTGATATAGCTTGGTAAATTGAAGACTCATGTGTTCAGAAAAAGAGAGATACATAGTAAAGAGAGATTCAAAGACAATGAAAATTTCTAAATGGCTTACTGTGTGTTAAAAATAAATGCAGACTAAAAGTTGAAGTTCTTAAAGTAAAAAACAAAAAAAAAAAGGAAGATAGTTGTTGTGTATGGTAGTACACATCTTTAATCCCAACACTTGGGAGGCAGAGGGAGATTGACCTCTGTGACTTCAAGGTGTGGTAGCACACGCCTTTAATCCCAGTGCCT
>NW_004949149.1:1507645-1535259 GCF_000317375.1 Microtus ochrogaster
TGTAATTCTTGCTTGATAACTGTTTTGTTATATGTAATTTTGCTATGTTAAGGTTAAAGCCTTTTTTTGTCTAAACAGAAAAAGGGGAAGTGATGTGGGAGTGTCATATATCAATCTGTTGATTTCAATAGCAATAAAGAAACTGCTTGGCCCTGATAGGTTAAAACATAGGTGGGAGGAGTAAACAGACCAGAATCCTGGGAGGAAGAGGAATTGAGCTCAGAGAGACGCCATGCTCCCCTCTCCCAGGCAGACGCCACACATAGCTCTGCTCTCTGAGGCAGACGCATGAAGCTCCGACCCAGGATAAACTTAGGCTAGAATCTTCCCTGTAAGTGCACCTAGCGGTGCTACACAGATGATTAGAAATGGGCTAAATTAATATGTGAGAATTAGCCTAGAAGAGGCTAGATAGAAATGGGCCAAGCAGTATTTAAATGAATACAGTTTGCATGTTGTTATTTCAGGCATAAGCTAGCAGGCGGTTGGGGTGCTGGGGACGCAGCCCCGCTGCTCCTATTACTACAACAGATTCTGGTGACTGAACTCAGGTGGTCAGGCTTGGCAAGATACATTAGCAGACAGAATTTATAATTTTTATAAGCTATATACCTCAGGGCAGAGATGATCAGCTGCTAAAGTGCTGAGTTACCCTTGCAGAGAACCCAAGGTAGGTTCTCTGTATCTGCATCTGTGACTCTAACCACCTGTTACTTCAGCTCCAGGGGACCTCAGAACTAGAAATGATCAGCTTCTAAAGTGCTGAGTTACCCTTGCAGAGAACCCAAGGTAGGTTCTCTGTACCTGCATCTGTGACTCCAACCATCTGTTACTCCAGCTCCAGGGGACCCATTGCTTTCTCTTCTGGACTCCATGGGCACCTGTACTTGAACAAGTACACACAGATAGACATGCACACACACACACATGTACATACACATAAAATCACACACACACATGTACATACACATATATAAACTAAAATAAAATCCTTTTTAGCCATATCACTGTACCTCTTGCTCTTTGATACTCCAGACCAATTGCAAAATCACATTTCTTTCAACTTCTTTGTGTGTTTTTACTAAATTGCACTTACCAAGAACTCAAATAACTATTCTAAAGATAATAGGAAAACGGATTTTTATGGAACTCATACTAAATCATTTGAGTATGGCTAACAAATCTCCTCCTCTAAGATCCATTTATAGGAAGTTTGGTCCACAAGGTTGTGAGGAATTGGATAGTGTGTACTTTTTACTAGGACAATGGGATATCTTTTGGTCATTGAAGGCATGCCTCTAAGAGGAAGATAGGCTCCCATCCCTCAGTCTCCTTCTTGACTGGTGATGTGGCTGTTTGTTGGCTATGCTTCTGTCCCTGCTATCCTATGCTCTCACAGGACATTAGCCCAGTGGCCAGCTGACTCCTGAATTTAAACCTCCAAACTGTCAGCTGAATAAATATATTCTCTCTTGAAATATCTCAGGCATTTTGTTGTATTTATTAAAAGCTAGCTAATACAGAAGTTTTAAGGCTTTGACCAATGCAAGTGGTTTCCAGAGCAAAGCAGGTGGAGGGCTCTGGATCAGTGCCTCTTGCTCATGCTACTACTATGCTTTCCTCATAGCTGCAAGAGTGGTAATACTCAGACATAGTTTTGCAAGTCCATGGTTTATAGCTTTAAAAAGTGTGAAGAGGAATGTGTGGAGAAAGAGAGAAAAAAATCGAAGAGAGGGGAGAGGAAAGGAGGGGTAAGACAAGAAGGATATTTGGGGTCTTGTTGTCATGTACGTTTTGATCTTCATAGATAGCCTGGGTTAGAATATTCCTCCTGCCCCATATGTTTTCTTGTCTTTCCTTCCTTCTTTCCTCCTTTCCTTTTTTTCTTTCTTTCTTCCTCCCTTCCTTACTCCATTTCTTTCTTTCTTCTTTTCTTTCTTTCTAAAACTGGAACAGGGAGAAAGATCCCTCTTATGTAACAGGTCTGCACTTTTACAACATGTAAAACTATAGTCTGCTTTGATTGAAAACAACACTACATATTCTGTCCTTGTAAACCTTCTTTTTGTTCATTTTTGAGATCCTTTCCTCTGTCTACTGGAAGACATTGGTATAGCATGTATGCAATATGTCTCCCCATATTTGCTTCTTTCCTTAACATTACTATCTTAGAACTTTCAAAATCTCCTCTGTGACCATAATCAACAGCTTTTCAGTTATAAGTTCTTGATAATATTAAAACATTGTAGTAGGGAGGCTGCTTGTTTATTTTCTGGCTGCCCAGACTCCTGAAATAATCACATGGAAACTATATTATTTAAATTGCTGCTTGGTCCATTAGCTCTAGCTTCTTATTGGCTAATTCTTACATACTCATTTAACCCATCTCCATTAATCTGTGTATTGCCACATGGTAGTGGCTTACCGACAAAGTTTCAGTGTGTCTGTCTCTGATGGTGGCTCCATGGCTTCCCCTGACTCCACCCTCTTTCTCCCAGCATTCAGCCTAATTTTCCCTGCCTAACTAAGTTCTACACTGCTATAGGCCAAGCCAGTTACTTTAATCATTAACCAATAAAAGAAACACATAGACAGAAGGACGTCCCATACCAAAACATGAACATAAATATGTATTTAAACAAAACATACTTTTAACAAAAAAAAAAACTGATTTCTCTACACATAGTAACTGTTAGGAATATTTCCTAAGCGAGCT
The DNA here is from genome assembly GCF_000317375.1 of Microtus ochrogaster. NCBI lineage: Eukaryota > Metazoa > Chordata > Mammalia > Rodentia > Cricetidae > Microtus > Microtus ochrogaster. Next base: position 1,510,362 of record NW_004949149.1, read on the forward strand.
CTCTGACGACGCAAAAATTCCCAATCAAGCCAAATCAAAACAAGTCAAATAAAGAAATATCCAGGTTTATTGGGATATCTGCACTCTCGGGTGGTCCCATGGGGGAAATGGGAAGCCACAGAAAAGCGACCCCCGGAAGGAAGGAAGAAAGGGGGACCACGTGTTCTTCTTTTGGGGGATCACTTAAGTACCCTGGGGAGTGGTCCTGACCACTCCCTGGCCTGCTAGGATTTGAAGTCCAGACCAGGCCTGTGGGCTGAGGTAGATGCCAGGGACTGGGGCCTAGGCTCCCAGCCTAACAGTAACAATTATAAAATCTATACTATGTAGCATCATGAGCCTTAAAATAAGGTTAAAATTCATGTGTCGGGGAGAGGGTACTCATCCCTTGTGTGGATGGCTAGAGACTGACATCTAGATCTTCTCCATCTTATTTTTTATTTATTTATTTTTTTTGCGATATAGTCTCTCACTTCTAAACTTAGAATTTTCAATTTTGCCACTTTGACTATTCTGACTGCTCAGAGATCTTCCCAAAATCAATCTGTATCTGCCCTCGGCACTGGGATTACAGAAGTGCTCCACTATGCATGCGTGGGCATTAGGGAATCCAAAACCACATGTTTATGCTTGAGCAGCAAGCCCATTCCCACCAAACCATATCTCAAGCACGTGATGACATTCTTTCAAAGCCTTCAACAATGATCGTCCTATCTGCATTTGGAAGATAAATTATTTTATAACTTACTATTATAATATAAATAAATATCACTGATTTGAATGAGTTTAAGTATATGGCTACTGCCTTCGAACTGTATTTATTTTATTGTCCCCTTGAATATTATTGTCATCCCCAGAAAAAAAAAGTAATTTTTCCATACATGAGCTAAATGCTGTTGAAAGTCAGTAGCTATGTTATGCTTCTTCTCGAGATTCATATTTTATTGAATTTGCTGCTTTCATCAAAAGCAAAATTCTCTGAGAGAAGGTGCTTTGGCATCTTTTCAGCTTCTTATAGAAAGTGGCATCATCTTCACATAAAGAGTTCATGTGTAGAGGCTGAAGTGATGGTTCACCAGTGAAGAGTATGCCCTACTCTTCCAGAGGCCCAGAGTTTAGTTCCCAGAACCCACATGGTGACTCATGACCTCTGTAAATCCATTCACAGCTGATCTGATTCCTCTTCTGGCCTCAGAGGGCACAAGGCATGAATGTGGTGTACGTACACACAGGAAAGCTCTCCATAAAGTAGTGTGGGAAGTCCTTCTGTCTATGTGTTGTTGTTATTGGTTAATGAGTAAACAGTTTCAGCAGGTGACTTAGCAGAATAGTGCAGTGTGGGAATTCCAAGCAAATATAAGAGGAGAGAGGAGGCGGAGTCAGAGAGAAGCCATGTAGCTCCACTGGAGACAGACACCAGGATCTGAACTCTTCCCGGTAAGCCACAGCCACGTGGTGATATACCAATTAATGGAGATGGGTGGATATAAGAACCAGATAAAAATATGCTTAACCTATTGGCCAAACAAATTGCAAATAATATAGTTTCTGTGTGATTATTTTGGTTCTGGGCATCCAGGAATGAATAAGCAGCCTCTTGATAAAATTTAACTTAAAAGAGTTCATTTGTAGCTAATTTACAACTAATTGTAACCAATACAATTAAATTGGTTTATCATAATATTAACTAGCTATGTATTGTGCTCTACTTTCCAGCACAGTTGGGTCTGACCATTTAGAATGAGCATTTTGATGAGATCCAGGAGCCACCAAACAACTTGCTTTTCTTACTGGCTAGCCCTCCCTTCACAAGCTATAAAACATTCATTTTAACTCCTTCCAAGCTACTCATAAGAAGCCAACCATTAATTTATTATCTGCTTTGGAGAGAGGCCTTGACGTTCGTCCACCTAAAGTAGAGAGAGAAAGCGACTTTCTTCTCCCAGTGTGCCTGACTTAGACCTCTTCCATACATGTATCTAAGAAGGCACAGAGCCAGGATATTGTCACAGTGGAGGATGGGCGTGGATGACCTGGACAAGGCAGGCAGCTATGGGTATGGAGATTGGTGAATCCACCATCAGGAAGTGACACTTTGTGATCCTTCCTGTTTTAACAACCATTCTCTCTATTCGAGCTTAGGATTGCATATTCCTTCCACACTTCAGATCTATGTTCTTATGCTCGACTTGTTTGGAACCCTGCTGTTTTGAAGGATGATCCTGAACAGTGAAGAAAGGAAGAGGCATTATCTATTTCATCAAAAGATACCTGTTATATGTCTACTGACATGAAAATAAATTGCATCCCAGTGCTTTAGACCATAGGGGACAATACTACCAATGTGATATATCTATCTTCATTCACAGGGATTTCAGCTAGAATCCTTAAAGATTTGCATCTTATTTGGACTTTAAACAGAAATAGAATTTTTAGCTTGTTAGGTTGGAACAGTTTGAAAGTCTTCCATGGCCTGCTCACCATCCTCCAATAATAGTTTCTAATCACTCGACAGGGAAGACCAGACTAATGAAATTAGATACAGATGAAGGAGATAAGGAAGGGAGCAAGAAATGAAGAAAGGAAGGGGAAGGGAGGAAGGAAAGAGAAGGAGGGGACAGGGAGGGAGAGAAGGAAGGATTGGGAGGGAGAGGAGAGCAAGAGAGGGAAGGGGAGAAGGAAGGAAGAGGGAGGGAGGGAAGGAAAGAGAGCAGGGAGAGAAGGTGAAGGGTGAATGGTGAAAGGGAGGGAGGGTGGAGGAAAGAAGGAGTTCCCTGGTTAAAAAAAAAAAAGACAAGCCACAGCTATGTTATGAGTTCTATGATGTGGTTTGGCTGATTGGAACCCAGTTGTTGAGGGCCAGATCTAAATTACCTTGAGTTATCTTTAATCTCCATACCAGACTTTCATTGCTCTTCCCTTGTTTCACCTAACATCCTTGTAAAACTACCAGGTAAAACCTTTCGGAATGTACTAACTTACTAGATCCTAACTTCCACCTTCCAGAAATCTAAGGATGTCACCAGTTAATGCCTGAAAATGGATTTCCCTCCTTTGATCAACACAGCTCTGATGTTGCCACCAATGGACTGAAAACATGATTTTATTGTACTATAAATATAATAGATTCATTAAATAATTTCCGATTAGGACATGTCACTTGAGGCTTCTCAAATCATATTCTCGAGCCCTAGTCTCCTATCTGTATCAAAACTAAACTCTTGCTCCCCTTGGGGTAAGAGTTATGCCTTGTATACTAGCTTCGGCACCTGAATATGGGACTCCAAGGCTGATCCACTGGTAGAAGACAAATAAGCTTCATTGCCAGAAGGACCCAGAGGCCCTCGTACCCAACCATCTATGCAGCCTTCACATTCTGGATATTGATGAGCTATTTTCTACGGACCTAAAGCTCCTTTTGGTTTCATTTTGAGCTGAAGTTTGGTTTCATTTGCTCTCTTGCCTTGATTGATAGCATTCAGTTTGGGGCATTTTTCAGACCTTTGTTTATTTGCAACATTGGCCCCGTTTTCTCCTGCCATTCTTCCAGGACCTAATGCTGCAGTTCCTTCTGTGTCTCTCCTGCTTATAAACCTTACCTCCTCTAGGTTAGGAAGTTTATAAATACCCGATCATAAAGATACTGAAGGAAAGTGGCTCTTGTTACCCCAGCCAGGCAGGGTGGGGGTATCTGGAGTGAGGGTGGGAACTCCAAAGAACACACTATGGCTTAATACGGGGGGCCTAAAACAATGTACTCCACTCCCACGTTCTAAAGATCCTTGTTGAACTGTGCAGGAAGACATGCATAAAGTATCATAAGCCTGACTGTGACCATTCTCACATTCCTATAAATGCCCAGGACAGACCTGAGACAATGGAAGGAACTGACTTCTGGATGACGTTCAAGAGGGCTCCTCCTGGAAGCCGCACACAAGCTTAACACAAAGCACAAATCCCTCCAGCGAACAGACGGCTGCAAAGGAAAAGCCACTAAATGAGAAACAGAAAACTAAGGAAAGAGAAAGTTTATGGAGAAAAACAGCCATGTGCTACTTAGCTGCTTTACACTTGACAAATACGGTAATTCAACTTATATGTGACAAGGCAAGAGGGAATGTTTGATATTTTCTGAAGATTTTTCTTATGCCGTAAGCTAAAAGTCTTAGGTAATAGAGCTCAATTGGCAGCCTACTTTAATTGGAATTTTAAAGCATCTAAGATAATGGCCATGAGATGTCTTAGGTAAAGGTGTTCACTGCCAAGGCTTATAATATTAATGCCATGACCCACAGAGAAAGAGTGAACCCTAACTCTCCTCCTTCCCACCCTCCACCCTGGGCATCTTGTCTGACATTCACATGCCTGACGTGGCACACACCAACATACACTCTCTCTCACCACGCAAGTAAATGGATAACTGTAATATTTTAACCTTAGAAAAGAAATTACAAAATTTATAATTTATAAGAAGTGCATATTCAATATTATTAATGCTTTTAATTAATAAAATTTTTAAATAAAGATGTTAAAGAAAAGTTTTAAATTTTGGGGGAGTGTGTCAGAACCAAACCTAAATTCCTTAGTTCCCTGCACTCACCTGTATTATTTGTTTTTTTTTTTTTTTTTTTTTTGGTTTTTTCGAGACAGGGTTTCTCTGTGGTTTTGGAGCCTGTCCTGGAACTAGCTCTTGTAGACCAGGCTGGTCTCGAACTCACAGAGATCCGCCTGCCTCTGCCTCCCGAGTGCTGGGATTAAAGGCGTGCGCCACCACCGCCCGGCTTCACCTGTATTATTTGAACCTATTTTTTCTTCCTGATCTTGTCACTCTTTGTGAGATTATGCACTTCCTGTAGTTTCTCTTGGTGTTTTTCCAGCTTCCTGTTTTGTGGTCAATTAGAACCTGAGGAACTGTTTCGGTCTTCTGTTGCTTAGACTGGCACATCCGAACATGTGATTCACTTTAGGGGAAAAGTTCCCTGAGCTTCCAAGAAGCCTATGTAGTCTGGAGTCTCTGGGTGGAGTGCTCTATAGATATCCGGTAGATCCATTTAAGTTATTTTTAATCTCCATTTAATCTCTATTTTTTTATCCAGATGAGCTGCCCATCAGTGAGGGTGGAGTGTTTAAAGCAGCTACTGTGAGTCTGTTGGAGTTAATCTGACTTTCTATCTATTATCTGTCTTTAAATTCAGACTTTTTTTTCCTTCCAGACCCTCCATAGAACTATCTCTGCTGCTGGTTTCACGTCACCTTGAAACTTGCAAGAAGGATTGTCAATCGAGAAAGCGCTCCACCATGTTGAGCGACGGACAAGTAAATGATGTGTTCTCTTAATTGATGGTTGACATGGGAGGGCCCAGCTGACTGTGGGCATTGTCGTCCCTGGGCTGGTGGTCCTCGGTGCTCTAAGAAAGGATGAGCAAACCATAAGGAGCAAGGCAGTAAGCAGCACCCGCTACGGTCTGTGTATCAGCTCCTGCCTTTGATTCCTGCCCTAACTTCCTTCGATGGTTCACTGGGATTTGGAAGTATAAGCAAAGTAACCCTTTTCTCCGCAAGTTTCTTTCAGTCATGTAGTTTTAGCACAGCAATAAAAACCCTAAGACACTGTCTTAGTGATCAAAAATTTCTTTAGCCTATTCTTACTATGGAAAGTTAATGCTTATTCTTCAACTGTACAGTTTTCCTGGTGTAGTAGTGGGTTGACAGCTGTGGTCTTTCATAACTTGAATTACATCTTTTTAATCCCTCTTGGCCTCAAGAATTCCTATTGGAAAATCAGATGGGTTTTTTTTTGATTGGCTTGCCATTGTGTATAATTTAACCATTATTAATTTCATCTTTCCATGCCCTTTCATTGTTCTGTAGTAATAATTATTAATAAATTTATATGACCGAGGGATTTCTTCCTTATGACTTTGTCATGTATTCTGTCAGTCTCACCTGCCCTAATTCCAACAGACATTCAGTTCAGTGTGAGAGCCCAACCGAACTCACCCACATCAGGTCAGCGGGAGCCTCGGATGAGGTGCTGAGATCAGGAATATTCCTTGTCGGAGTAAACAGAGTGATATGTGGAGCAGTAATCTTTCTGTTGAAGGAAACGGAATGTTCCCATTAAGGGCTCGTCTGAGCTGCAGAGGTCAACAAAGAACTGAGCGCGTCGGAAATATTTATGGAAGGTATCTTCTTCATGGTGCCTCTATTTTTGAAAGTTAACAATCTAAAACTGTTGTACATCTCAAGCTGAACGCTGAACGGGAAAGCTCTGAGATGCACATAAATCCCAGGCGACAGCTCCACCCCAGTGGGATGCATGTTAATCCCAGGGCCACTGCCTCCACCCCATTGTTTTCTTTATTAGCGAGCAAAGACCGTATGTTTCCTTGTAAGACAGAGTGACTCAGCCATTCTATATTTAATGCCCCCTTGGATAGCTGCTTTAGAGTGTGCATGCTGGGACAAGAAAACAGCAATCGACTGTGACACCTTCTGTTGATGGCCCTGGAGACAGAGTTTTTGTGTTCTGCTTGAAATATGCAGAAAATCAGAATCTGCTCAATGCTATTTTTTGCCAATATTCTCAAATGAACAGTTGATTTCTGCATTAAATTTAATCAAATAATGTAAGTGTTAAGATTGTCTAGATCAATGCAGAAGTCAGGTAGGGGGTTCTATTCCATAATACCCATCAGCAACCAGTGGCATATTCATAAGAATTCACGGTGGGCACTAAGAGGGAAAATTGTATGAGGGGACTTTCTTAATTTTCCCTGAAGATCCAGTGTGTCAAGATTATCTTAGTTACTATTAGCAGGGGGACTCTCTAAAATGCAAAGATCCCTACTCACATATAGAATAAAATCAGATTGCTAATTTTTTTCTATAAGAGCTTTTATTTTCTGATACCATGACCACTTTTGAATGGTACCTTATTTTGGACAGGTTTGAGAATTTTCAAGCTTCTAAATTCAGTGTGTTTCTTCTTGGCTATACACCTCCATGACAACATACTTCTGTGTCAATCAGAGGGAGTCTTCCAGCCCTTTTTAACCTACCAAACTCATTTTTTAGTGCAAAATCTATGTAGCTTATTCTAGATGAAAACATTACCCTTCATTGACTACATTGCATCTTTCTTTTTATTTAAGTCTAATATTAACCTATTAAAATATATTTGTGCTGGGTATTCTTGGATTTCTAAAGTTTGGACAGAAACCTGTTTCATAACAATTACTCTGAGTATACACTTTTAAGTATTTTCCAACCAAGTTAAACATTAAGAGTGTTTAAAATGTCACAAGGGAAATTACAAAATTCAAGGAAACAGGGTTGTGCCTGCATATTTTATGACCTTCTGCTGTAACTGGCAGGTTTCTGCAGACTTAGACTTTCTGCCATCATAACCTCCTGGCTTTGCTTTCGTTGAATTTGAGGATCCCCAAGATGCTGCTGACGCTATCCGAGATCTAGATGGAAGAACACTGTGGCTGCCGAGTAAGAGTGGAGTTGTTGAATGGCGAAATCGCGGCCCCCTCCCTCTTGGGGTAGTTGCCCTCGAGGTGATTACTGTAGGAGGAGTCCTCCACCTTGGCAAAGATCTCCAAGGAGAGGCTTCTCTGGCAGCTGGCTCACATCCTTTCTAGGGATAGGAGAAGAGGGAGGTTTATGTCTTGTGAGAGAAACCACAAGCCGTCTAGATCCTTCTCTAGGTCTCGTAGCGGACCTAGGTCAAATGAAAGGAAGTAGAAGACCAGTTTACAAATGAAGTGGTATATAGGAAGTAACTTTATTTGACAGGAGTATGTACAGGAAATTCAAGTTTTGTTTGAGACTTCATAAGCTTGGTGCATTTTTAAGATGTTTTAGCTGTTCATGTTCCTTTAAGCAAGTTTGAATTAGCTTTGAACTTTAGTTTTTCATAGACTGAAATAAACCTAGATCCTGCCCAGGTAAAGTGTGGTGTACTAATGATAAACCGCTGACAGAAATTGAAAAAAACTAGTTTCTTTATAGTAGCTGGGACACAGTCAGGAGCTGTGGGTGAAATGATAAGCAGTCTGTAAAAGCTGCTATTAACACAAGTTAACAGGGAAAGGGTGGGAACTGCACTCTGAAGGCTTTCAAAGAGGTTCTTTGCTGATTGCTATCTATGGAGGAAGCTCTTTGTAACATTCTTTATTTGGAAAAGGAAGACTAAGTTACCAGTCGATTTAAGGGTACATTGTAGAGAAGAACCTTTGAGTTTCTGTGCAAGATTTCTTTTTCATGTTGTCATTTGTAATATGTTTGTGAGAGTCTTTGGGATTCAAGTTTGGGTTACAATTGTTGCTTGAAAAAAAAAAAAAACGACAATCAGTAGTTCTAACAGAGGCATGTCCTTTCCTGTAACTACAGTGTAACCCAGCAATAGTCAAGCAGAAACTCACTATTCTTGACAGCCAGTGCAGCAACTCCACTCTAACCCCTGTCACATGTATTTTTTCAGTGTATAAAGCCCAACACTCAGGTCCCTCTCCACAGAATGCATTCTGGGTAACTAGTGTACAAGGTTCTTGAGTGGTCTTTATAATGGTCTGTCCTGTCCCTTTAAGAGACAAGCCCTGCCTATTCCCTCCCCTATCCACCAAGGCAAGTAGATTCTGGCCTGAGCTCCTTCCTTTCCATCTCTCTCCCCAAGAGGCACTTCTGTCTCTCTTCCTTCTACCTACTTCTCCTTCTTCCCTTCCCTTTTATTCTCTCTCTCTCTCTCTCTCTCTCTCTCTCTCTCTCTCTCTCTCTTCTCATCCCTCTTCCCTTCCATAACCCACTAAATAAATATCCAGCCTCACTCTGTATGGCATGGCTAGCTGTCTCTGTCTCTCACCCAAATGTGGCTTCCTGTCTGGGACCTGCTGGCTCTCATGGCCTGCCACTGCACCCCTCAGGAAATGGGGAACTGCCTCATAGCCTTTTACCATTACCACCATTCTCACTTTGGCCAACATAAACTTTGTTCTGACATTCATCACGCATCAAGTTTCCTCAAGGTTGACAAGATGCAGTTCCTACTAATGAAGCTTTTAAGTATTCTTAATGAGAATAAATTACCATCTGTAGAAGGAAGATTTCAAAAACTAATAATCAACTATAATTTGGAACTATTTTTGAATAGAGAACATGATTAAGCCAATTTCTCAAAAATTATAAGAAGTACTTTGTCATGTGATTTTTAAAATTAGCTCTTAAATTTAAGCAAAAAGTATGTGATTGAAGTGAAGTCCTACTCCCAAGTACTTTCAAAGACAACAGTGATGTCGGGAAATAAGAATAATACACCTTTTAACAAATAATTAATTATCTATTGGTGTCTAGGGAGCACTCTAGTGCATCTCTGTCTTTTATGAGGATATAATAAATATACGTCCATTAAATATTTTAGATTATTCCAGTCTCTTAAAACATCCTGGTGAATAGGTATTAAGTCTCCCAGTGCAGCCAGTATGATGGGTTTTCAGCATGATTAAACTGCTCTGCCTGGCAATGGCTCAGTCCTGCGGTGTCCACATACTTCCCAGCTAAACACCTGCCTTACCCTTTTTAGTATGTGGGCCTCATTCACTGTGTGTTGTCCAGTTTAAAGTCAGGCTCAAACCTGTGGATATAACATATTTAAATACACAAAGACTTTGACAGTCAAAAAACAGTCTACAAAATTTCCTTCAGAGATGACTAAAATCTAACTTCATAATATTAACTTTATGTAGAATGAAAAGGTACTGGGCCATGTATATTTAAAAAAATCATTAAAAATTTAGAATATATATATTTTTGTTGAAGGTAATGTATATGTGGTGTCAACAGAAACTTCACAAGGACATGTTGAAGGTTTTAGTAAACATGGAATTCAGTATAAGTGACATTCTGTTTGGTACAGAATGTATCATCACCATAGGAATTTACCTTGGGCCAGGAAAACTCTGATCTGGAGAAAACACACCAGATTTGTTTTCCATATTCTTGATTCTCATGTCATGTTCAGCTTCGTATTCACTCAGTGTAAATATTGGTAAATTTCCAGTTCATATCAAAACTTACCTGTGGTTGCACATTTTATGACTGTGGGTGTTTAATTCTAATTATTTTAACTGCAGGTTGTTTCTAGTCTGGGGCGATGATGAAGACCCCAACTATAAGGCTAAAAAGAAATCATTGTTGTAATAAGAGCAGCGGGGCTGCGTCCCTGGCACCCAGCTGCCCACATGGCTAGCTTATGCCCCAAAATAATTACATGGAAACTGTATTCTTTTTTTTTTTCGAGACACTGCCTGGCCCCATTAGTTTCAGCCTCTTATTGGCTAGCTCTTACATATTAATCTAACCCATTTCTATTAATCTTTGTAGCCCATGAGCTGGCTTATCAGGAAAGATCTTAACCTGCGTCTGTCTGGAGTGGGACAATCATGGCGACTCCTTGACTCAACTTCTTTCTCCCAGCCCTCTGTTCTGTTTACTCCACCCACTTAAGGGTTGGCCTATCAAGGGGCCTAGGCAGTTTCTTTATTAATAAGAAATCACTCCCACATCATTTCCCCTTTTTCTGTTTAAACAAAAAAGAAAGGCTTTAACTTTAACATAGTAAAATTACATATAACAAAACAGTTATCAAGTAAAAGTTACAATATTTACATCTATTTTATCTTTTTTCGTAACTAAGGAAAACTATAACTACCTATCCATTCTTCAACTCCATCAAAGACGACAGAAGAATATAATATTACCTAAGTAAACAAGAAATCCAAAGCTCTAGAAATGACAGAGACATCTCGCTGCCTGTACAGTCACCCAAAGTTCCTCTGTATCGTTGGGGCATCCATCTTCTGCCTTCAGGCCCATAGTATCCAGCAGACATTTCCATGAAGCAGGAAATTTCAAAGGCAGTCCCTCTCTGCTTTGTCCTGCAGAATGTCTCACAGACTCTCATGAATCAGGAACCCCGAAAGACCAACTTACATTTTGGCAAGTTCAGCAGTCCTCTCTCTGTGGGTTCTCTGTGTCCAGTTTATGCAACAGTCCAGGCAAGAGCAGTTTCTTGCCCAAATGGCTATCAAACTCCATAAGGATCCTCTTCGATGCCCATCTTCCTCTCAAAGTAGATTGGTGCTGCCAGGAGCAGAGTGTCTCATTGTCATGAAAAGTCCTAAGTTATTAAAATATTTTAAATGCCATATTCTGCAGCCTTTGAGAGATATGAAGAATGCCTATCTGAAATATATCTCTATATATCTAGAAAATCTAAGTAACATGACTACAAACTTGACTATTATTTATGATTATCCATCAACATCCTATATTTCCTAATTATATATTACATTTTAAAAATGAACTACACAATCATAACACCTTATTCAAGATCAGAAATACATATACATATAACAAAATTGACCTTAAAATTCACACCAATGCAAATTATTCATACCTATATCATTTCCCCCTTTAAATGTAAAAGAACATTTATAAACAATATTTTGGGAACATGGGCACAGTTTTTTCTCTCCAAACTGCTTCCTGCTGAATGGGGGCATTGTTAATCAGATCATTTAGGGTGTAACCTGTGTGCCAGCTTTATCTCAGTTGGCAGTTGAGTGAAGTAATTTTTTGAGGGTGTTCACAGGAACTTTTCGGGAGGTCGTGGTCTATCATACCATATCGGGATAGATGCAATCCATAGGGTCTGGTCCTCTGTGAAAACAAAAGAAGACCCTTTCCAAAGCATCATATCCTTAGACCCAAATTTTGAAATCGTAATACTCTTATATCCATTCTGGTTTAGCTTGGCAGCCCATGTAATGAAATGTCTCTCTGTACTTAGCTCCTTCATAGTCAAAAATTTTAAAGAAAACACAATGTACATAATCCAGACTCTCTGTGAATTTTCCATTTTTACGTGGCTTATTTTTCTTTATTTCTTTTAATCTATAACTATCTGTACTTTGTCTCTTTAAAGACTTTACCCTTTTTTTAAGACATTAACTTTATTCTTTATATTCTTTTTTTCTCTCTCCCAAGCCTACGTACATTCATCCAACAGTGTCTGAATCTGTTTTATTGTGAATCTGTAACATTTTTTTTTTTTACTATTCAGGAGCATTTTTTAAAATGTTAAGCAGTTCTTAAAAACTTAAGTTGTACCATGTACAGGTAATACAGTACCGCCTGTGTCCTGCCCAGTTGAAACCTTAACTGCGCTGTTATTATGGTAATTACAGCAGTTCCTGCCTGAGGTCAGCACAGTTCAGCACGGAGCAGCTGCTCCTGCCTCAGATCCATTTGGTGCCCCTGAGCCACACAGTTCCAGGCACACAGCAAGTCCACATTGGCGCCGCAGTCAGCAGTTTAACTCTGAGACTGAGCATGCAACACAGAAACTCTTTTAATCCAAGTTACAGCAAAATCTGACACACAGAGCACTGCACAGTCTGAAAACACGTCTCTGTCGGCAGGAATCCGCCATGCTCTTCCGCCTGCCTAAGCCTGATTCTACCATCTGCCCAGATGCAGGCGGGAGTGCTGAGCCATCAGCATGGTCTCAGAGCACTCTCCTTTCGATCCCAAGTGGAAACACAAACATCCAGTCCCATAAAAGCCATTGAAATGCTTTAAAGCCAGAGTTTGCATTAGCGGCACAGTCCCAAGAAGCCACAATTTAAAATGATGCAGCTTTTTTTCTGCTGCTGCTGCCAAATCAGGAAATCTCTCTACAGCAGTCCACCAACAAACAGCAAAAATCTGTGTTAAAGTCTCTCCCTTATTTTTAAGCCTTTTAAGGTTTTACGTGGAGTTCATTAGCACGTTGGGTGCCACTCTGTTGAATTAAGAGCAGCGGAACTGCGTCCCCGGCACCCGGCCGCCCACATGGCTAGCTTATGCCCCGAAATAATTACACGGAAACTGTATTCTTTTAAACACTGCCTGGCCCCATTAGTTTCAGCCTCTTATTGGCTAGCTCTTACATATTAATCTAACCCATTTCTATTAATCTTTGTAGCCCACGAGCTGGCTTACCAGGAAAGATCTTAACCTGCGTCTGTCTGGAGTGGGACAATCATGGCAACTCCCTGACTCAACTTCTTTCTCCCAGCCCTCTGTTCTGTTTACTCCACCCACTTAACGGTTGGCCTATCAAGGGGCCTAGGCAGTTTCTTTATTAATAAGAAATCACTCCCACATCAAATCACTGTAGCTCTGAGCACAGCTCCTGAGCTGTGTCTCGGTATACCTGAGCTGAAGACATTTCCCTACTGCCTCCAAAGTTCTTAAGACATTTGACCTCCCAGAAAGAAGGAATGAGAAGTCAAGTGTCTCCACATCTAATGTCAGTTACTTTTCTCATTGCTATGACTAAATTGACTTAGGGAAGAAGGAGTTTGTATTGGCATCTGGTTTGGTGGAATACAGAGCATCACGGTAGGAAGGCAACTGGAGTATCCCAGCCATACTCAGGAAGCAAAGAGACAAATGTTGGTGGGCACCAGACCTTCCTGCCCCTTTATCTCCTTTATCCATTCTGCATACCCAGTCAAATTTAGAGTGGGCCTTCCCTCCTCAGTTAATCTCCTAGGTGACTTAAATCCATTCCAGTGGACAATCACAATTAACTGTCCAACAGCTGATGATATTAATCTTTGTTGTTGCAATCTGCAGAGTAGATCCCCACATTTCCCTGTAGATTAAATGTTTAGCCCCCATTCATATACTTATTAGCTGTTCATGTATCTTCTGTGGGGAAGTAGCTGTCTTATGCCCACTGGCTTGTCTTTTTAATTGAATTATAAAATTTATTTATATTCTGCAGAAATCATTATTTGTCAAATGCTTGTGTTAAAACTATTTTTTCTAGAAGTTTGTCTATATCTTTTTTTGTTTGTTATGTTTTTTTGTTTTGTTATCACTGTTTTGTTTTTGTTTGTTTTCTTTTGTTTTGATATATTTCTCTGTATATAGCCCTTGCTGTCCTGGAACTCACTGTTTAGCCAAGCTGGCCTCAAACTCACAGAGATCTACCTGCCTTTGCCTCCCCTGTGCTGGGATTGAAGGCGTGCGCCATGATGCCTGGCTTCAATTTATTTTCTTAATGGTGAACTTTCCTACATCCACATTTCAGTTTTGTTGAATTTTAGTTTTCAGGTTTTAGTTTTACTTTCTGAACTACTTTAAAAAGCTTTGCTCAACAGAGGTAGTAAATATTTTACTATTAACCCTCTGGAAGTTCTTTAATTTTAGCTTGAGGTCCAAGAGTATAACCCATCTCAAAGTACTTTCTGTTTATGAGGTACTCTTTTCTTTATAAATAAGAATACAAGTTGTTTTGAGCACTATTATTGAAAAGATATTGACTTCTCCATTGAATTGCTTTGATATTCCAGTTCGAAGCCATTTGCTGTGGCAGGTGCAAGTCTATTCTCGTGCTCTTGAGAAAGTTTGCACCACCACCTTGTCTCCAGTATGAGGCCTGGGCACGTGCATGGTGGCCTGAATGTCACTCAGATGGCTGGCTGTCATCACTTTCTATTTTCCCTTCTTGTGCAGTATCTCATTTCTTCCTGACACCATCATATCTCAGCAGGTCGCACATGTGCACACCACAGAAGAGCCTTGTTGACAGTTCTGTTCCATAGCAAATCCAGGCTACTGCTATCACACCTTGGATACCAAGCCTGGATGATAAGAGAGCGCCTCCCAGGCCTTTTCTGCAGCCACCAGACTGCCTTAGTCAGGAATCTCTTCAGAGAGTTCTCACAGTTCCATGATTGCCATTGGGCTAGGGGAGGGCAAATTAAGTCCTATATTAATATGATCAATAGCATCGTGTCCCCTTGAATACTTAATGCTTGGGGTTTCTAAATAATTTTCCTGGTGTACTTACTTTAAAGAAATAATTCCTGAAAATCCAGTTGTTTTCCTGTCATTGGTGGCAACTTCTTCCCCTGCTGTTTTATGTGTTGGTTCCATGTGATAAACACAGAAAAAGTGTTATGTGTTGCAAAACAATATTCCAGAGTGACAATATGACTGCTGAACCATGTCAGCATCAGTCTCTTATCTACAAGTGCAGATCATAGACACTACAAAGTGACAACAGAAAGAACCTACTCTACATGACACTATGGAGCCACCAGGGATCATTATCCGTACCTACAACAACGGTATGTTGTATAGTAATTTAAACAGCAATGTAGTACAGATACATTGATATGGGAAAGTATATACATGGTGGGATGGGGAGCAAGTAAGGGTGCAAAATTCTTATCCATTGGCTAATCATGAATAATCAATAGAGAAAGTCTAAAATTAAAAAAAATCAGTAACTATATGTTTTTCCTTGGGTTCACCTTCTTACTTAGCTTCTTTAGGTTCACCAATTGTAGACTCTGTGACCCTTATTTATGGCTAGAAACCAATTATGAGTGAGTACATCCCATGTTCATCTTTTTGGGTCTGGGTTACCTCACTCAGGATAGTGTTTTCTATTTCCATCCATTTGCATGCAAAATTCGAGAAGTCATTGTTTTTTACCGCTGAGTAGTACTCTAATGTGTATATATTCCACACTTTCTTCATCCATTCTTCCAGTGAAGGACATCTAGGTTGTTTCCAGGTTCTGGCTATTACAAATAATACTGCTATGAACGAAGTTGAACAAATGCTCTTGTCATATGATAGGGCATCTCTTGGGTATATTCCCAGGAGTGGTATTGCTGGGTCCAGGGGTAGGTTGATCCCGAATTTCCTGAGAAACCGAAACACTGATTTCCAAAGTGGTTGCACAAGTTTGCATTCCCACCAGCAATGGATGAGTGTACCCTTTCCTCCACAGCCTCAATGATAGCAAAGGCTATCATTGTAGTTTTTTATTTTAGCCATTCTGACAGGTATAAGATGATATCTCAAAGTTGTTTTGATTTGCATTTCCCTGATCGCTAAGGAGGTTGAGCATGACCTTAAGTGTCTTTTGGCCATTTGTACTTCTTCTGTTGAAAATTCTCTGTTCAGATCAGTGCCCCATTTTTTAATTGGGTTAATTACCTTTTGGCTATGGGAAGTAGACGAAATTGCCGGAGAGAAAATTGGGATCTTGGGGGTGGGGTGGGATGGGGGTAAGGGGAGATGGGAGAGAAAAGGGAGAAGGGGAGGATGGGGGAAACTTGGGGAAAAAGGATGATTGGGATAAAGGAAGGTTGGATAGGGGAGCACGGAAGCACAATTCTTAGTTAAGGGAGCCACCTTAGGGTTGGCAAGAGACTTGAACCTAGAGTGGCTCCCAGGAGCCCAAGGCGATGTCCCCAGTTAGTTCCTTGGGCAGCTGAGGATAGGGAACCTGAAATGACCCTATCCTATAGCAATACTGACGAATATCTTGCATATCACCATAGAACCTTCATCTGGTGATGGATGGAGATAGAGACAGAGACCCACACTGGAGCACTGGACTGAGCTCCCAAGGTCCCAATGAGGAGCAGAAGGAGGGAGAACATGAGCAAAGAAGTCGGGACCACGAGGGGTGCACCCACCCACTGAGACAGTGGAGCTGATCTATTGGGAGCTCACCAAGGCCAGCTGGACTGTGACTGAAAAAGCATGGGATAAAACCGGACTCTCTGAACATGGCGAACAATGAGGTCTGATGAGAAGCCAAGGACAATGGCACTGGGTTTTGATCCTACTTCATGTTCTGGCTTTGTGGGAGCCTAGCCAGTTTGGATGTTCACCTTCCTAGATATGGACGGAGGGGGGAGGACCTAGGACTTACCACAGGGCAGGGAACCCTGACTGCTCTTTGGACTGGAGAGGGAGGGGGAGAGGAGTGTGGGGAGGGGGAGAAGGGTGGGAGGAGGGGGAGGGAAATGGGAGGCTGGGAGGAGGCGGAAACTTGTTTTTTTTTCCTTTTCTCAATAAAAAAAATCAGTAAAGACAGGTGGATCAGGCATAGGTCACAGTTTTGCCCTTGTTATTTGCCTTGTGAAAGAAAATCATGCATATGGAGGATTTTGATTAAAATCAGGACACATATTTAATATAGCATAACTGTGTGTGTGTGTGTGTGTGTGTGTGTGTGTGTGTGTCCTCTGAGTCATAGCACAGTTATCTTTTCTCCTGGATACATTTTGCACCAAAATATAATTTCTCAATTTTGAATAATGGTGAGATGTAGCACTTTCATTTTAAGTAAGGGAGGGAGAGCCATCTGCAGGGAGCAAATAGCTTCATGAATAGGTTAAAATGCACTTCCTTTTGCAATACCAGCTCCCAGGTATAGATTATCACAAACAACAGATTGCTCCAAATAAATGCTTTCTCTCTTATACACGATGCAGGTAAAAACAGTATTAGGAGCAACATTTCAGAGGAAAAGAAGTCATAATGTCAGAGGGGAAGGCACGCGGTGTGGGGGAGGGGAGACAGCACAGGCAATGACTTCACCGGAAATGGACAGTAAATGGGCTATGAAAATGAGAGAACTGAGGAGAAGGTGGGGAAGTTTATGACTGAGACCTACTGGGGCCTTCTGGGATGGCCAGGCGTTTGTAAAGTGCCATCTCTCCCTCATCCCAAAGTTGAAGAACAAAAGCTTACTCCAGTCTTTCCTTCCCTTCATCTGTGGGTCCTCTGACTTCTGAAGGACTCCAGTTTAGACTCTCTCTTTGTATAATATCTAGCTCAGGGTCTCTGCAGCAGCCCCCATCTGCTGCTGGAGGAAGCTTCTCTGACGATGAGGGGACAAGGCACCAGTCTGGGAGTATGGCATCATTAGGAATCATTTCCTTCTTTCTTTTTTTTTCCAGTGATGTTTGGTTCTACCCTAGCTCTCCGGGTCATCCAGCCTCTGGTTCCTGGCCATCCAAGCAGAGTAGGGCGTGGGCTTTTTCTTGAGGAGTAGGCCATAAATTAATCCAAACTTCGGTTGACCACTCCCACAAGTTCTGAGCCACCATTGCTTCAAAATATCTTGTCCACAGGACAGATTGTAGGTCAAGGATTTTGTGACTGGGTTGGTGCCCAGGTTTCTCCTTTTGTATTCTGCAGAGTACCTTCCTGCACTAATGAGACTCGAACTTTGGAGTAAAGGCTTCAAACCTGCACCAGCTCAACTTTTCTACCTTTCACAAGCTGTGTGGAAGTTGTCTTCCACAATGGGGCTAGACTGACAGTTTTCAGAGAACGACCCTCTGTCCTGGCATCAGCCTGGAGGACACCAGAAGAAGATGGTCCACTGACTCAACTCAGCAGGGCTCACAGAGACTGAAGCAGCTCTGCTCAGAGGATGAATATGTGTTGCACGAGTTCTAATTGGTCTTAATAATAAAAACTCAAGAGTCAGACATTAGTGGTTAAAAGTTAAAAGATCAGAGAAGCAGAACAGCCAGCCATTAGAGATCTTACCTCTACAACTCTCGGCCCAAAAAGAGACGGATCTCCTATCTTCACACGGTTTATCACTTCCTCTCTCTACACAGCCATATCACTTCCTGTCTGTCTGTCCAGACCTCCAGATCTCTATGATTAATTAACGGCTAGCCCCTCCCTCTGATCTTCAGGTAAGCTTTTTTTATAGAGTACAGACAAAATCTCACAGGTGTGAGTTGTTATGTGGGTGCTGAGAACCAAACCCAGGTCCTCTGCAAGAGAAGGAAGTGCTGCAAACCACAGACAAATCTCTCCAGCTAAGATTTCCGTTAACATCTCATTCCGTTACATTTAAAGCTAAGTGTACAGAGGATTCCTAGCTGGAAAAAGGCTGGAAGGATGGAAAGCTTTGGGGTATGCTTCAGACAGAAACAGAGGATGTTTTAGCCTTACACAAGGAACTTATGACCCACTCTAACCGACACTGTAAAGAGCTCAACAATTAACAGACAGAATTGTGGTTCGGGCTAGCCACTCTAGTTGGGGCAATCTAGCTATAGTGAAGAGAAAAGTGAACCTCTGACATTTTCTAAGTATAAAGCCATGGGAAGGGACAGACTTTCAGAAGTCTAGGAAGAGAAGTCCCTCTTGACATTGCTGAGTCCTTAAATACTTTTCTTTTTTTTTTTTCTGAGAGGCACATATCTTTAGGAAGTTTTACCTCAGGGTATTCACTCAGGAATAAAATGAAGTACAATGATATTAAAAAACATTTTAGTAATAAAGTATATTTTATTGATACGGTAAACTATAGTAGTTCTATGATTACTAAAATGAGGCTCACAATAAAAGTTAAAATATAAAATATTTCAAATTTAAAACTTTATGCAGAAAATAGTGAAAAGATGTGCTAAAACTGATTAGTGTTTATCTCCGGGAGGTCATGGAGTTATCTAACTTCCCATCACAAACTTGTAGGGTTTTGATAAGATAAGGAAAACGATTATGTCTGTGACAAATGTTGGTGACAATGCTGAGCACAGCTATGTCCTGTGCAGACTGCCCCTCCCAGCACCCCAGTCAGGGAGGCTTTTGTGGGTCTGGAGAGCATTTCTTTTCTCGTAAGTGTTTCCCACTTCAACTTTTCTCAGTTGACCCTGTGCTGTTTATCACAAACATCAGATAAGCTAAGATTGGAGACTTACGAATTCATTATCTGCTCCTTTAGTTACAAGAGCAGCAGGATGCCACAAAGAGAAGACTTTCTTGAGACCAACCTCCTAAAAACTTGATGTGTTTGGGGAAAACAGATTATGCCTGCTTTAAATGGCTCAATCATGCACGAAGGTTAGGTAATAAAGGGTCACTGGGAGTGACTTCACCATTGATTAGGGAGAATGCGGTGACCAGTTCTTACAAGGGTAGAAGATTCTTGGAGAATCTCAGAGCAGATACGTATCATACTTACTTTTTTTTTTTTTTTTTTTTTTGAGTAAATGAAATTTGTTGTTGTAAAGAGGAAAGAATGGCTTGGCTGATGAGATTAGGGGCGCAGAGAAACTTTGGAGAAATGGAGCCATGAGGTCATCCAGCTCAAGTGGGACACTTGCAGCTGTAGATCCAGACTGACTGCACTGCCATTCCATTTCAAAGCCAACTGTAAGTCTTTAAATTCAGTAATCCAAGTCCTTATCACTCTTCTGCACTCTTTCTATGACACCCATTGTTTGCTACTCTAGTGGAGCTTAAAGTTGACTCCGTTTTACCATTCTAGGTGATATGAGTCACCGTCCGGATCTACTAATTGGAATTGTGTAAATTGTGATCGAACATCTTTTCTAGATAGACAATAAAATTCCAGAAACCCCACAGTAAAATATGCCTTCATTCAAGGGTATTGTATTAGAGCATTGTGCTTAAAAAAGTGTAGATTTATGCGATGAGGATCAAAATGAAGATCTGAGTGTGTGTGTGTGTGTCTTGTGTGTATCTCTGTGTGTTTGTCTATGTGTCTGAATGTGTATGTCTTTGTGTGGGTGTGTGTCTGTGTGTGCTTGTGTGTGAGTAGATGTCTGTGTGAGTCTCTGTGTGTGTGACTTTGGGTGTCTGTGTGTGTGTGCGCCTGTGTGTGTGTGCCTGTGGGGGTGTCTGAGCACATGTCTGTGTGTGTGTGTGTGTGTGTGTGTGTGTGTGTGCTTGGACTTTCTTTTCTTTCCAGATCTTTCTCTTGTCTTTGGACTGGTAATATAAACACTACGAGACACTCCAAGGATGCATGGCACTTTAATACATTCTTTTCATACTCTATGACTTAATGGAATATTTTACCATATTTTTATCTTAGCTGCGGAGTTCCTCTCTCCGTTGGCCTTGACACTGACTGAGACTCAGAAGACAGATTGAATTAAAACACTCAAGTCCAGAAGGACCAGAGAACACAGCTCACAGGACTTAGCGTAGCTCAGAAAGTGCCACGCTGGGCCCCAGAGGAGTCCTGTGTGCTAGAAAATCTGTTTAGACGCTGTTGATGTCCGCTCTCTTCTTTGGACACACATATTTCTCAGAGACCTCTTGGCGAGAGGGCACTGAATCTCTGTGGTAAATCCAGAGTTTCTGACACGGCCCTTCAAGGGGATTTAGGTAACACAGACATCTGATACTTGTACAGGAAATGGCTGCAGAAACTAAAGTGGCACACAGCTCTGTGGGCGGTGAGACCTGTGCTATAGAGGTCCTTCCATACTGACTGAAAAACCCCTGGGTGAGGCTGAGTGTTTTATAAAAGAGCAGTGTGGCCTGAAAACGTCATTTGAATCTTTCAGAAATGTGCATGCAGTGTCGTAAAGAATGTAAGCTACACTCGGAGATGACCCGACGTGTCCGTGGCAATGCCCCCTTGATAATTCCTCTCAGAACATGACAGCCTTCGCCTTGAGTGAGCCGAAAGAATTCCCCAGAAGATTGCTGGGGACCAATCCATGTGGACACTGCCCTCCTTTATAGACACCAGCTGTCACCTCTGATAGCTCTTCAGGATGTGACTTCTGGGGCCCTAAAGGAAAATCACCTGAAGAAACAATTTTGTTATTAAGTGACTTGGGGAAACACTACACAGACAATGTCAAATTTCTAGGTTTTAAGAAAAGTGGTGATGGGGAAAATGATAAATAATTTTGTTCTTTCTCTAGGAGAAAGCAGCAGGTGAGGTACTTCAGGTCAGAGATCATAATTTTGTCCCACGGAGTGAACCTAAATGAGAACCCTAAGCACTGAGTAGGATGCTGTATTCATTTTCCTCTGCAAGAGGGGACAAGTGAGATGATGCAAAGACACAGAGCCCAGGAAGGGAAAGTGAGGGCAGGTGCAATTGCTGAAAAGGAAATTCCAGAGCTCAGTGAAAATTCATGGAATAATACTCCGCAGCCATTTCGTGTTACCTCCTTCAGGAGCAATGTTGTGTCTCCCACTGGCTCCTTATGGCCTCTCTAACACAGCTGTGAACACAGGTCTGCCAGGGTGATGCTGTGTGCCACTCCTCTGCAGTGTAATCACACACGACATTGGCAAGAAGAGCTGCTACCGACATGGAGTAGATGTTCTCCTTCACAAGGAGGGACAGCAGCAAAACAGGAAAGACACTGTGCTGAGGGCGCTAGAGGAAACTGGTCCAAACAGGTTTACGACAAGCCAAGCCATTCACAGGGTGTAGTTGAAGACGCAAACCATAGTTTGTCTTCTTCAGACTCTCTGAGATTACATCTGAAGCTTGAGTCCAGGAATCCAGCTTCTAGAGGAGTCCAGTGTATGCTAGCACTTCTGAGCCACCACAATAGGCAAAATCATCTTCTAAAAGGTGATCTGGGAGTGTGGTATGATGTGTTAGGAGAGTGACAAGCATGGAACGGAGCCTATGCATATGCTACCTCTGTAGAACCTTTCAGTTATCAGACTCGCCCTTTACCTAGGACCCTAGGCCTCACTCCCACCCATTCATGAGCTCTGACACAGTCATGGTGCGCATCATATTTCCCCAGGAGGGGGTTTGTTCTTTAAATTTGCAAAACACCTCCCATGGTGAGTTACCCCTAAGATGGTAAATTTATTGCCTGAATTAGTTGCAAAAGTAATAAATTGGTAGTCATCCTAGCACTGGCTTCCGAGAGCTCAGTTATTTCTGGAATCAAGGTTTGCTCAGCTGCCGCAATGTGTGACTATTGAGCAAGCCCTGGCTTCGTCGTTGCCATCCAATGGCAAGTCAGTGTTTGTACCCTTGCTTCATCAATGGCATATTTATTGTGACAAAAAGAATGATTGCTTTCTATAGGGAGTGCTCTTCTGGATATGTGTCCCCCAAATGGTTTGTAACCCGCTGTACTTTACTTTCCATGGCCACCCACAAGTATTTGAAGGAGGTTGCCTGTTTTGGCTGGTGCCCATCAAGACAGCTGTGAATTCCAGGGAGAACTCGGGAGCTGCATGCATCACCTCTTGATGTACTTGCAAGCTCAGGAGTGCTCAGGGAAGAGTAGTCAGCCTCTAGCTCACGTAAATTACACTGCCTGTCTGACTGGCTCTGTGATCCAAAGTGACATTCTATTAACGCTGTTCCTGACATAAACAGGATTTGACGGTAATGGGAGAATTAGACATGAATTATGCTTGCCTGGTAACCTTGAGCCTAACCGTCTTGAAGAGGAGCACAGCCTACTCTTCCTTTCCATTTCTTTCTACATTGTGATCTATTCACGTGAGTAACAACTGTGGGAATTGAAATTTATAAATCAGCCCCATTGTTTTCTAACTCGTTTGCTTACTCAGTTTTGTCAATGATGAAAACTCAACAGTAGAGTCAAATTAATATTCCACGCTAACTGTAACCTTAGCATTGTCTCAATTAGAAACAACAGCTAACGATGGTCCTGCTTTTGTGGCTCAGTGATAAGAACGTGGTCTCTTTCATTAGCCAGACTCAAAGTCAACTTATTTAAATGTTAATCATACCCAGAAAATACACTCAAACAGACATGGGTCTTTATCTAAACAACTGGCTAATAGCCTAGCCAGAGAGACACAAAGTTATCATCATAAGGGCAGGATGGTGTCAGGAGGGAGGAGGGAAAGGGAACAAGGGAGAGGAGTATCTGTCCTGGGGGGTTGGGAGGGTAAAGATCTGTCTCTGTACAGAGAGGAGACAGATGAGGCACACAGGAAAATGGTGGCTTATAAGGGAGAAATCTTGTGTTAGAACAGGTTGTTTAATTTTAATTGGGCATGCTAATTAGGGCAATCAAAGGGGGCATTTTGATTGCTGGACTTCAATACTTTGGTAGATGGACCTTGGCAGTAAGCCTCAGAAGGAGAAAGTTGGTGTGGGAGGCCCTTCTGTCTATATGTTGCTTTTATTGGTTAATGAATAAAGAAACTGCTTTGGCCTATAGCAAGGAAGAACTTAGCTATGCCGAGGGAGGAGGGACTAAGCTGGGAGAAAGAAGGTGGAGTCAGGAGAAGCCATATAGCCTTACCAGAGACAAACACCGAACAGAATTTTACCCAGTAATCCACAGTCATGTAGCGATACACAGATGAATAGAAATGGGTTAATGTAAAATATGAATTAGCTAGAAATACACTTAAGCTATTGGCCAAACAATATTGCAAATAAAAAAAAAAAGAAATCTTCTAAACCATGGCATATTTCAAAACATGTAGTCTCCCAGTTTTCCTGACACTTAATGAGTTCTAAAGCAAAATAATAATAATAATAATAATAATAATAATAAATAAAAAAGAAAGAAAGAAAGAAAGAAAAAAGAAAGAAAGAAAGAAAGAAAGAAAGAAAGAAAGAAAGAAAGAAAGCTCTCTGGGTTAGACCTGACTGCAATGCAAGCCCATAGATTTGATTTTTTTACTGATGAGAGAAGGTCACATTGAAATGGGAAGTGCCCAGGGTCATACATCCATTCAATAGCTTGTATGAACAATGTAAGCAGTGAAATTCTGCAGTAGTAGCAGGGTAAGAACATTGCCGTTACCAGGAAAAGGAGATGGATAAACTCTAGTATACAGCATAGTTTTAAAAGGAGTTGGAGAGAGAGCAGGAGTTGGAGAATATTGTCCTCACTGTACAAGAGGCCAATCAGAATAGCTAGTGCAAGTAAGCACTGAAAGCAGAATGGCTGAGGGGAGGGGTCAGGTCAGCTCAAAGGCAGTAGTCTGCTAGGCAACCAGCAAATACAACCAGGCAAATAGCATTTGATTATCTGTTGGGAAGACTATCAGCAAGCACTGAAAAGTAGGAAAGTTTCCCACTCAGATCCTTCTTGGAACCAGGAAGTACTAAAACAAAGACAGTTTCTCCGAGGGAATTGTAGACATGATAGCTCTGTGCTGGTTTTCTTTTTTTTTGTTTTTTGTTTTTTGTTTTTCGAGACAGGGTTTCTCTGTGGTTTTGGAGCCTGTCCTGGAATTAGCTCTTGTAGACCAGGCTGGTCTTGAACTCACAGAGATCCGC
>NW_004949149.1:1536169-1537660 GCF_000317375.1 Microtus ochrogaster
CACACTTGCGGGCAGAGGCGAGAGCTCTGCTCTCTGAGGCACACGCGATGAAGCTCCGACCCAGGATGGACGTAGGCTAGAATCTTCCCGGTAAGCGCACGTTGGGGTGCGACACATATGATTAGAAATGGGCTAGTCCAGGTGCGAGAGTTAGCCTAGAAGAGAATGGACCAAGCAGTGATTAAAAGAATAGAGTGTCCGTGTAATTATTTTGGGGCATAAGCTAGCCAGGCAGCCAGGGTGCGGCTGGGGTTCTGAGGACGCAGCCCCGCGGCTCCTATTACTACACTGAGGCTAGGCCCAGATAGGGAAGAGTACAATTTTCCCCTAGAGACACAGGAAATAGAAAAGCGAGTCAAGGAAAGGTGCAAGAGAACCGCCTACTCAAGATCTAGACCCTGGTATCTATCTCAACTCACAACAGTTTGGCTAGTAAGAAATAGCATAGCTTTTGTAATGTGTTGAGACACACAGGTCAAGGTGGTTAAGTGACTTGGTCAAAATAAGGTGGCTAAGAGCACGTCTACTCCCGTATTTCTGGGTGGCATCTCTCTAGTCATGGCTATGGCTTCCTGAAGCAACTCAAGAGGTGAATGCTGTTTGATGTCAGATTTTATGAAAACCTTTCTGTTGCCTCAGAACCTGCTACTAGCACCATATCTACGGGAACTGTTGATTAAGAATGTGAGTTGATTAAGAATAAGATTCTTGGTCATACATTAAGGTATACAATTGAGTTTTACAAAGGCACGGTTACCTGACCCTTGTCTTAATTTGGAGATCTAGAAATTCCTAGAGGCGTTCTTTTCTTTAGATGTATTTTATTTTATCAATTATTGCATTGTGCATATGTGGATGTGGGTTTTTCCTGTTTGAGTGCCTTTGCTCACAGGGGCTGGGCGGGAGTGCCCGAGGCCCTGGAGCTAAGATTACAAGCAGTTATGAGCTTGGTGCTTGGAACTAAACTCAGATCCCCAGCAAGAGCAGTGCACGTTTTTGACCTCCGAGTCATCTCTCCAGTCTTCCTCCAGGCATTCTTAAACTCTGCTGAGTCATAGCAAAAGCTCAGAGTCAGCTAACGGTGTGGACTTATTTCTGAAAAAGACTTTATGGGTATCGCTCTTCACACCTTCTTTACCCTGTGAAACAGGGAGACCTCCTAGGTCATGTGCATGGTCAACCTAGCCACGTGTTGCCTCCATGCTGATATGCTTGCTAAGACATGATGAAGGTAACAGAGAACTCCAAACCAGCATGGAAAGTATATTACATGTAAACTCCTTTATAAATGGCAGTCTGAGCAATTGATTAAAATCTAGGAAAATCATGTTTGTGTTTGTGGGGCGGAGGAAACCTTAGCAGTAGGATTGTTTTCACATAATTGTTGAAATATGAGCGGCTGGGCTGCGTCCCCGGCGCCCGGCCGCCCACATGGCTAGCTTAATACCCGAAATAATTACACGGAAACTGTATTCTTTTAATCACTGCCTG
>NW_004949149.1:1539760-1541461 GCF_000317375.1 Microtus ochrogaster
GCTTTTATATTAAAATTGTCTTCTTGTACCCACTGGCCTGGATTAATTAAATTCGCCTTCACATAATGATTGGTGGTATACAGACATCAGAAAGACAGATATTTACCTCAGTTTTACAACTGTTTTGAACTTCTTAAACAGCCAAGAAGTGCCTCCCTGAATCCTACACCTGGGAATGTTGTTGCTGGTCCCTGGGGCCACTGCTTGCTAATATGAATTCAACAGAGCACTGCCTGTGTTCTTTAGAAATCAAGTCAACATGACTAAGACATGAAGTGAATACCCAGGGACCAGAGAATCCCCTGGTAGGGCAATGTCCACCTGAAGGGGAAGTCTGAATGCCAATCAGACACCTCAGACAGCTTTGGTATCATGATCAGGCACCATGACCCTTTCCTGGATCCACGGTTAGCAGTCTTGGCTAACAAGAAGTGTTCTGCTTGGCAAATACATTCTCTGAACAAAGCAAAGACTCTATCAAAAGTCTTTGAGCTGAAGTGTGAGTAACCAATGTCATTGTAGCCATTCAGATAGCAACCTGTGGCTGCCAGCGTGTTACAGGGGAGAGTTGTGTTGTTGGCTTACTCTTCCGGGTAAAGCACTGAAGAACCAGGCTAAGGGACCCCCAAAGAGAATGACCACCAAGCACATGCATTGGGCTTGCTGTTCTGAACTGAGGGCTTCACAGAAGCAGTACTACTCTGCTGTTTTCACACCTTAACAACCCCAGGGACACCCACGGCTGGTGTTCTTGTGAAATAACAGAGTGGAAATCTTTTCAGATGAAATGTTGGAAGCCATGCTATTAATAATGCTGTCTAGCAGCTGCCTTTATTTATTTATAAATACAGTTCAAACATCTTCCTTGTCAAAGGAAAGCATCTTCTTTTACTATAAAAAGGTAATTAATTCAGGATGGATAAACTTAAAGGTACCTTTGCCATGTAGGATGAGCAAAGAAAGCACCAGAACAGAATTATAAATAGTATCGAAACATGCACCAAAAAAATATGTACTTAGATGTTATTTTGATCTCTTGAATAAGACACAATTTCCCACCCCCAAGTATTAAACTCATGTTTATTTAAAAAGAAACACAAGTGGCAATACAGCAAAAACACATGCACACCTGAGTTCAGACAAAATAGCAGGCAGCTTCTTGCTGGATTGTTTTTTGTTACGTATCACTGAAAAAAGTCAAGTATTTCCAGGCTGTTTCCCTTTGAATCGGTGCCCAAGAGAGACAAATACTCTCACCAAATAAAATAGAGTAGATGAAAGGGCTCTGTGAACTTTGAAGAGTCATGAATATAAAGGAAAACTATTATTATTACCTTCTGCCTGGTGCATCTTGAGAGGAGGGCGTAGACACATTGGGAGCTTGACTTTATTAATTCCTCTCAGGAAACTGGGCTTGGCTGAAGGCCAGTGATCTTTAAATCCTTTGAGAAGGATGGTGCCTGCCAAATAGAACCGTTTCTGCTCTAGCATTCCCTGTCCCCAGCTAGGAGCTTTGCCGTCACATATTGAGAGACTGGTTTTGTCTTCCTCCCCTCAAGCCCATCACGTTCTACTTCTGCTGAGCCTTGCTGTAGCTGTCCCCCATGTTACCTGCTGTAGCTGTCCCCCACGTTACCTGCTGTAGCTGTCCCCCACGTTACCTGCTGTAGCTGTCCCCCACGTTACCTGCTGTAGCTGTCC
>NW_004949149.1:1541561-1553063 GCF_000317375.1 Microtus ochrogaster
TGTCCCCCACGTTACCTGCTGTAGCTGTCCCCCACGTTACCTGCTGTAGCTGTCCCCCACGTTACCTGCTGTAGCTGTCCCCCACGTTACCTGCTCCTAATTCTACTTTCGACGTTCTCTCTCTCTGCCCAGGCCCATCACCCCTTCCCACTTCTCATTTCAACTCTTCCTAGCTGCCATTCCGTGGGACTTCCTCTACTTGGTTTATCTCAACAATTAGCTTCCCAAACAGTTTTCCAGCGAAGGGCAATTTAGAAAAATCTTCATTTCAAAAAGGCTTCTTTGTCTCAAAATTTTTCCACAGACCTTTTCTGAGTCTGGAGAACCAGTCCCGTGATCCACTTGTACGGATGTCCCTGTGGCTTGCAAGGCCCATATGCTGGCTACAGGGCTGTCACATTGAGTGATTACTGAACAGTATAGTCCATTCAGCGCTTCAAGAACTCATCAAATGATAGAGATGGCACTCTCGGACAGGAATGCATTTTAGGAAGCTGGTATTTATCTGTAAGGAGACATTGACTTAAAGGAGACATGGACATAAAGTAGTCTTTCTTTCAAAGCTACAATGTGACACTTCTTTCTCTAGAACAGACTGGAAAGTTTTTAGTGCAGCCCACAGAGCCAGCTAACCCCTCCACTACCACATCTTCCTTTCAGTCTTTTGCCATCCTGGCCATTCCAGATTTTCTTTTGCCCTGAGAACACCCTGTCCTTGCTGACTGGAACGCTGCCACTCTTGCCTTCTCCTCTAGCTCAGTTCCTACTCCCTGATGGCTCAGCTCACCTGTCACTTTTGCCCAAGAGACTCTCTTTGAAAGGGCACCTTGAATGACCCTGATCCTTCCTCATGACCTTCATAAAACTGATGGAGATCAAATAAGACCTCGGATGATGGGTTTGGTATTGAGCTGCTTCTGTTGGCTGCTCCTGAAGGCCAAAGCTGTGGCTTTCTTAGAGAATCTATCAAAACAGTTACCCAGAGTAGATCTCCAATAGCTGAGGCTCCCGTAAGTCTGACATGGCGAATTCTTAGGCACAAGAGGTGATCACAATGAAGACAAATGATTTGGCAGGGGTGGTGCATTCCACAATAGTCAAAAAAGTCTGACATTGTTTCCAAAGGCTAAATGTAGCAGTTTTCAAGTCTGCTTCTATGTTATAATCATCTCCTCCATTCCTTTAATTCCTATTTCAAAATTCATTGTTGAAGTAAATTATAGAACAAAAGCACGCCTCTGTTTTATTAATTTTTTTTCTATGTTGTGTCAGGTAGAGTATACAATTAGGACCAAGGGACCCTTCACACAGCTAAGCACCGTACATAACACATTCCTTAGGGGGAGCACAATTCAGTCACTAGACACATTCAGGAATATTGAACCAAATCTCCATGGAAATGGAATTTCCTCTGGGCAAAATATTTACCCATTGCAGGCATATGTTGAGCGTGATTTGCCTGTGAGTGCAGATGGCTTCAGTCATGATACGAAGTCACAGAAGAGAAGAAAGAGGAATACACTCTCTAGGATTTCTTGTTGCTTGGGGACAGAAAGGAGTTACAACACATTACCTGGTTTTCATTTTGCATATGTTGGTTTGATTTTATAAGTTATTGAATTTGGAAGCCATAAACTACAGCATCAAAACATGTAATTTCCTCTTTACAACTACAGCAACAACAGCAGAAGCAGGTAATTCTATTGATTCGCTCGTCCCGGATAAAGAATGAGATTATATAAAGTTAGACTTGTAATTGGGTTAGAGAATTCTCTTGGCTCATAAATTACTTATTAGCTCTGCTTGTGTTTCCATGTCCCCATCTTATAGTCCTTTTGCTTTATTGCCAGAGAGAATACACAGATAATATCCTCTTGTACATCTTTTCTTTACTTGAAATAATAATTAAAAAAGCAAGAAGATACCTGTCAACGGATGTTGGTCTATCAATTTGATTTTTATTTGGTTTACCTTGTCCATTTGCCATTATATATGTGATTTTGTGCTATACATATAATTTTCATTATAGATAATATGATAAGTAAGCAATTAGTGCAACAGGTGAGATGCAAACAAGGCATTCCCCAGGAAAATAACACTGGCTGGCCAGTGGGAGAGGGAAGAGGGCGTGGACTTTGACATAGAGATAAAGGATTGGCTTCAAGAGCAGAAACACATAAAGCTAAATTTGGATGATGGCGCATGATCACTCAATCTCTTACATTAACTAGAAGATGCTGTATATGATCATTTCATCTTTTGTAACAAGTTAAAGGATTTGAAGACGCATAGACCTGAGTTTTCTAAAACTGGCTGTGTCCTGTGACATTCCAGAGACAGTAACTTTGAGTACTGGAACATTCCAAAATTTGAAACTATCATGCATTTGTTTACACAATGCAAGTGGATTATTAGTCACTGTGAAACACCATAGTAATGTGACTGTCATCTTGATCTCCCTTTCCTCGGACAAATAAATACTGGATGGGGACCAACTTCTCTTAACAAAAAGACTAGAAAATTAAAGCTAAAATGGCACATTTTTTCCTATTTTTAGCAATAGAGATGCTAGAAAAATTAGTAATTTTAGCCAGTAAAATGAAAAATTATAAAGGTAAGAATCATAAAAATATATTATTCTTAAGTCGCACCTGAGTGTTGATCACATGTTGATACACACGTGTGTGGAAACCTCCTCTAACCTCTCCTCCACGTTCTTCTTTCTTTTTATTTATTCTTTGTGTATTTCACATCATGCATCTCGATTCCATTCATTTCCCTGTCCTTCTGTATCCTCCCTCTGCCACTATAACACCCCCAAATTAAAATAAAAATTAAGAGCAAAAAAGAAAACAGAAAAATAGGAGAAACCTAGTCATGGAAGCTGTAGTGTGACACAGTGAGCCACACAGTAAACCCTTTTGCCCATCTATCTTTAGGTGCAGGGGTTCATTGCAAAGGGTCATTGGTCTGATCGAGACCCCTGGTTTCTGCTACAACATTGATGCTTAACTCTCATTGGAACTCACACCTCTTGGATAACCTGTTGTTGCCCTATGACATGGAAGTTCTGCAGCTTTGGGTCTGCAGGACTAGCCCCTTCACATGCTCCCACAGATCATAGATGGTGTGAATGTTGGGATGGGCCAACATGTAAGTCTGGTACTGGGCCAGAATAATTGCAACGTTGGTCTGCCTACCAGCTTTCCTCTTTTCTCACCACCAGGGTGAGCTCTCCAGCATTACCTCAGCTAGTTCGGCCCTTGTTGCAATAAGCAAGGAATGGAGCCGGGTCTGCTTTCACACCCATAGAGTTGACTCTTCCAGAGCTGGACCATCAGAGCGCTACTGTGCTGCCCACGTGAGATGCAGGATCCACTTTCCCAGTGCTGCAGCTGGTAAGGGAGAGGGTCAACTCCCTTGCCCACTACAGGTGGCAGGGGCAAGGGGGGTAGAATATCTTTCCCTTGCCCTCACCCCCACATGGCAGATGAGGGAGATGAGGCCATCTATCTCAGTCTCACACCCTGAGGGCCAGATCACCCACCCAGCCTTTGCAAACATAGGCAGCTCTGTATTGTGCTGCCCAGGCAAGGTGTAGGGTGCAGTTTTTTGAGTGCTGCAGCTGATAAAGGGGAGGGGGTAGCTCCCTCATGCAAGCACAGGTGGTAGGGAAGGGGGCCTCCAGATCTTCTTAAGACAGCGTACTGCACTGTGTCTGTAGCTAAAGTGGTGGCCCGCAAGCCCTAGTCCTCCTGTTCCTCCACACGGCACAGGGTCGCATGGCCATGATCAGTTTTCCAAGGATGCTGGTAATGCAAACTTGGATCCTCTTGCCTGTTCAGGAAATATTCTTACCCCTGAGCCATCTCCCCAGAACCTATGAGCAACTGCATTTTTTGTCACAGCAAACAGAGTCCAACAAATCAGCACTTTTTAAAAATTCAACAAGTAGAGCTTTTTAAAAATTGTGAGAATAAAATAGCACTCTTTGGGAAAAGGGATACACTATGTAAACATGGGCGTTCTGTGTCCCCTGTGCACTTTCCTGGAAGGACGATCACCCTCAAACAAGCTAACATGACCCTTCATTTTCTGCAACAGACAAGTTAGAGTGTAGAGTGGCCTCAACGGGGCAAGCGTTTGCCAGGCAAGCATGATGATCTGGGTTCAGATCAGCAGGTCCCACGTAAAATGTTTGGTATGTGGCAGCTGCCTGCAACCCCACTTTTGAGGGCGTAAAAACAGGAGGATCTCTGGGTTCACTGGCCAGTTAGTCTGACTGAACTACTGAGTTCCAGGTCAAGGAAGAGACACAGCCTTAAAATCAAAACAAAAACAAAACCAAGGTAGAAAATGAGCAAGGCACCAGAGGTCAACCTCCAGCTGCCACACACTTTCACATGTGTGCACTGCATGATGCACACAGACAGCCATACACACACACACACACAATCGGCACATGCGCCAAAGACAAACTAATCATAAACGGTGAAGTAAGAGTTAAAGCTAAATCAATAAGGCATATAAAGAGCTTTATTCCACATCTTCTGTTATATTACAAATATGTACAAGCGCAGTAATAAATTAAAAAGGAGCAAAAGACGCCTGAGAAGAGTTCCTTTCCTCCGGTCGTCTCCCGGAGTTCATCTGATCCAAGGGGTTCATCGGCCGCTGCTTCGGCTGCTTTGTTTCCCCAGCGGATCTCAGAGGCACAGAGCAGCGCTGCCTCTGCACAGGAGGCAGCGGCGTGGTAATAACAGAAACCCTGGAGAGCATCAGCGACAATCACGAAGTGTTGATGAACATTTGGACGATGCTTTTAAAACTCTGCAAAAACTCTTTGAAGCTTTTCTCCTCCAGTTCTTCACATTCCTTGCAGCCATATTCTGTTATATTCTGCAATCAAGAAGGAAGAATTAGATTAGCAAGCAGAATGCATTACTTTGTTGGGTTTATTATTCTCTTTGAAACACATGGTGGGGGGTCTTCGGACATGAAGACATTGTCAAACTAATATGAAGTTAAGAGCAGCTATGAGAAAGAATCAAGAGATTTGATAGAGGTTGGTTTTTACCAGCGTTGGGTTAAGAACTCTGCAAGTACATAGGCCATGTATGTTAGACTGTGCTCTTCCTGCTTAAAGCCCATCAGTGGATTATTTGTTTCTATTTTGAAGCCCATACTTCCCTGAATGCTCCATGGCCTCTGTGATGTGTCCTTACCTAGCTCATCTTTCAATGGCCTTGAATGCCATGACCTTGACCTTGAGACACCAAGAGAATACTTGCCTTTATATTCCATATATGTACATATGTATATATATATATATATATACTATATGTATACACACACACACATATATATATATATCACAAACTTTTAGTATTTTTATATTACTATTCTCTATCCATTGCTAGGAAGGGTAACCATCTATTTTTCTTTCCCATCAGTAAGCACAAGGCCTAGTACAAATGATCTGAACCACTTAGGCAAATGCCATTAACACAGCTTCGGGGACAACTAGAACATTACAAGTGTACCCATCATGAATTAAGATTTTAGAGATCTTCTGAATTGTGAAGACTGTGCCAGCAAAAATCAAAATTAGGTTTCATATCCATTAGGCTCTTAGGGATCAGATTCCCCAATATTCATCAGGCATAGACTGTATGCCAGACATTGTCATAGGCTTCTACTGCTCTGGACTTGGTCCTGTGAACCATGTTGGAGGGGAAGCAAAGATCCTCACAGACACTGTAAGCTGAAATCCTGCACACGGGTCTCCCAAGCATGCAGTCCTGTTCACTTTTCCAGGACATATGCCAAGCTGTCACCTTGGGAGTGGTAGCAACATGCAGCCTAAAGCTCAACACTGAGACTGCCCTAGTTACCTTCTGACTTTCCCACCATTAATAAATGGTAATAACATATCACAGGAGTAGTTTAACCACGAAGAGATTCACTTGGTAAGTATCCTGAGAGATGAACATCTGTAAGAACTGTATGTTTTGAGAATCATAATCAAACATCCAAAAACCCAGAAAGTGTATATGCTCTGAAGCTGACTAACGGACAATTACAGATTTTCAGAGTGTGGGAGGTGTAGGGAAGGGGACAGAGGGTGATGGCGTGGAGAAAGCATGGCACATGCGAATAGCTGACATCAATGAGAAGGTGACGTCTGAGCAGACACTAAAGGCAGCCCAGCATTTGGCAGGGGAAGGAAAGCATCTCCATATCATTGTGTGTCCAGTTGTATCTGCCTAAAGATACTCCCTGAGGGCCAATGGCACTCATTCCTGAAGCTCTGTGTAACATCCCAGCCTATTGGCTAGCCCTTCCCTACACAAGAACTCCAGTTCCCTCTACACACATCTGTCCTCTCTTGCTACACTGTACTTAATGACCAACTGGCTGGTTCACTCATTCACTTCCCTCTTTCCCTCATAACCGGTGCTCCAGGCTTTAGCCCAGTGTGCTGAAGTACTTACTAGATGAAATAATTTTACTGCGCATGCTCTGATGACAGAGTTTCTTGGTTTCACCTTGTTTCACCCTATGGTTGTGCCATTCAAGCCACAATTAATTCCATGCACTTGAGGCATTTGTGCAGCGCACCCCCCAGCCGACCACGGGAGTCAGTAGTATTTGCTTCTCATGACCCTTCCTGCTCATGCTGTCTAGGATGCTCCAAAGAACACTTGACTCATTAACACTTTTGATTATTACGATTTTTCATTATTTACTACTTTAGAAGGTGAGAAGCTAGAAGCTGGAGCAGAGCCACAGCTCTTGTGCCATCAGCTGCACAAGTTGGGACCTGTAGTTGGTACGGGGTGTTCTGAGCTCATCCACATTCAAACAGACATAAAAGACAGCTACATATGAAAAAATGCGCGATTACTCTCAAAGACTGACCCTGAGGATTTCGTGCCTTATCAATCTAAAGACTACAGAGTAGTGACACTAAGAACTAACTCAGTAAATGTGAGCTACCATTTCTGATGTTAAACACTTGACTGCACTGACGTCTCTCCATTGCACCCACGCACCTGCCTGCCTTTCCAGCACGACTCTCGCACTAAAGCACACTGGCTGCCACTACTCAAAAATGCCTGCTTACCAACGGAATCAGCAAACTTGGGATTCTGTGCATGGCAGCTCTGACTCCACTTCTGAAGGCCACTGCGCTGAAATCAGATTCTTTCCTGTGGTCCCCATAGGAGAATCAGCTTACACACGAATGTTTTATCCCACGTGATCCCAAACCATCAGATGCAGGTCACTATGGCGGGTATATAGCTCACCTTGTTAGAAGACAGAGAGCTGTTTGCTAGTAACATCACGTTTTCTATTGTTCCATTAAGGTCCACGTTACTGTACTCGTGTAAAATAACCCGTAACTCCAGCAGAAAGCAATTCATTGCAGTAACTTTGCAACTGGGCTAAAAAATAAGAATTGCAAAGAGCCAATTTGAAACAAACAAGCAAAATAATTTTCCCATTTTTGATTTTGACATTCATAAAACTTTAAAAAAAATCAATCTCATCTCATTATCTTACAAAGAAACATAATCACCATACTACTTAGTTTTAACTATCAACCCAACACAACCTAGAAGACGGTCTTAATGAGGAATTATCTGCAGGTTAACCTACATGTTCCTACAGGTTCAAGACCCAAATGACTGTAGGTGACACCATTCCCTATGCAGGAGGTCCTGAGTGTTGCTACAGTGAAGAGAGTTAGCTAACAACAAGCAAGCAAGTTCTCCTGCCTCTGTTCTTGTCTGTTAATTGGATGCTTTCAGTTCCTGACCTGATTTCCCATAATTACGAATGATAACTTGGAACTGTAAGCCAAATAAAGACTTGCTTCCCCAATTGTCTTCTGTCTATGTACTAGTAAAGGATTTTATTTATGGAGGAAGCTACTTTTCTCCCACTTGGTTTTAAAATCAAAACTAAAACCAACAACAATGAAGAAGGGTGGTACTATTGTACGGAATAAAACGGGCGTCAAAGGCCACCATTCCTCACTGGGCATGCCTCTTGCTCTCTGGGGGTGACACAGCAGTCTAGGAGTGACAGGGCATCTATGGAAACATTGAGGGTCAGGCTGTGTGCTCACATTTGAAGGAGAGATAACTGCCAGTCATACCGTCCCGACAGTTCCCTGCAGAACGAATTCCAAGACACTCAAGGGGGATAAAAATAAAACCAAAGCAAAGGCAGTACCCACTCATGGGCTGGCCAAACCAGAAAGGGATTGTGGGCAACAGGAAAATATATTTTCTGTAACAGTTACTTTACAAAACCCTAAGTGATAAGAATGAATAAATAAATAATAAATAAATAAAACAAAAGAAAGGAAAACATTTAATGGGATTCAACAGTGATTTATAATAGGATGTGCCTGAATCTAAAGTATAGTCAGAATAGTTTATTGAGGGCTATCTGATCAGGAAAAAAAGACAAAGAAAAAGGCACAAAAAACCAGAAAAATACACTTTAAAATCAGAAGAGGGGTCACCCATGTGTCTGGTAAATATCTAGTTGTCTGATATGTCCAGGCTCCACCTTCTCCTCAACACACCAAGAGCAGGGTGTGCAAACCTTCCACCTCCGAGAAGTTACACTTGACAGTTTTGAACACATAGTAGACAGTTTAGTTTTGAACACACAGTAGGCAGTTTGATTTGGGTTTCAGTTTCACTTCTGTCTCTGTCACTGTGATAAAATACTTTGATAAAGAAAAACTTCAGGTTGAAAGGATGTGTTAATGCAAGTTATGGTCTGTCAACAGGAAGGCCAAGGCATGAGGCACATAAGTGGTCAGATTGGAGGGGCAGAGATGCTGCCGATGTGCCCATCTGGCCTTCTCTGCCCTCAGTCCATTGTCCAGTAAGTGAAGCACTGTAGGTAATCCGACAGCCAGTAGCCTTGAAGAGGCCACGCCCACATGGGTGCATAACTCAAAGGCTACTGGCTGTAGGATTTCCTACAGCAGTGAAGTGGTACTGCCTACATTAGGAGTGGATCTTCCCACGACAGTCAATCAGATTAAGAAAAATAGCCCATAGTCATACCCTCAGGCAAAATTCATTGATATTCTTATGAGGCTACTTTAAATTGTGACTCGTTAGCATTTTAAAATAAATTAACCTTCACATATTCCAAGCAGTGGCATTCAGATCTATCCCTTGGCTTTAGGGACAGTCTAGAGTGAAAGAAGGGACCACCTGACAAACTGCCAACAACCATCATTCTAATAAAGCTAGTTGTTATTTATAAGTTCTAGTACATTATTTCAATTATGTTTTTATCACACAGAAAATAAGGAACGGACTTCTTACAAGTGTAGAGATTCATGCAAAACACACAACATGGATACCCTCAAGCAAGCTCAGTAGACGTTATTGAACTTGGAAACATACTACAGCACTGGGAATAATGGTACCATGGAGACATATAGATTGAATTATTTAGCATAATTCTAGCATCTAATCCTATGCTTATCTAACTGCATCACAGAAACAAACAGAAGATTTTGTTTGACATTGATGGAAAGGTATTTTTATTTCCATTTTGATTTGGCACCATTACAAAAGTAGCATTTATGTAGCTCTTTGTCCCAAGTCCCACAAATTCAATGGTCCCTTAGAAATGTCATGGGTCAAACACTCTGAGAACCCACTGTGAGTTAGATTTTAGAATTGTAACTATTTCAGTGACTTTATGGGATAACTGGAATACAGCAATTCTGAAAAACATACTCACATGGAAGTCACTGTCTGTGTATAAAGTGGCATCAATATGGACAGACTGAAAGAGAAAGGGGGTAATATGAAAGATTAGGAAAGACAACAACTTCCCGTAAACAATAAATTTAGGCCCTTAACTTAATTTTGCATTTTGCAATAATTTTAAATTCTAGCAGTTGCAAGAGAACATATAGTAAGGCGCTCTGACCCCTTCTCTGTGTTACTCTGCTGGTCCTTGCTTGACCACAACACAATTTTCCAACAAGGAATTCATATTTATGTAACATTTATCCTTTCACCAGATTTTACCCACCCCCCCCCGGGTAATTCTATATATACTTTTATCATTTCTAGAATGCAAAAGAATTAGAACCATAAAGAATGCAACGTTACAAGACTGACTTTTTAAAAAATAATGCTTTGGGAAACTGTGTTATAGAAAAAGAAACAGCAGAATGTCTTGAGCTCTCTTCTGCTCCTTTATCTGATGTGGGAGGCCCTTCTGTCTATGTGTTGCTTTTATTGGTTAATGAATAAAGGAACTGCTTTGGGTCTATAGTAGAGCTATAGGGGAACAGAGCTGGGTGGGGAAAACTAAACCGAATGCTGGAGGGAAGAAGGCGGGGTCAGAGAGATGCCATGGATCTGCCACTGGAGATAGACGTGCTGAAATTTTGCTGGTAGGCCACGACCTCATAGTGATACACAAATTAGTGGAAATGGGTTAAATTAATATTCAAGAGTTAGTGAATAAGAAGTTAGAGCTAATGGGTCAATCAGTGTTTTAATTAATACAGTTTCTGTGTGATTATTTTGGGTCTAAGCTAGCCGGGTGGCTGGGACAAACAAGTGACTTCCTCCAACATTTATCGATTCCAGTTCCATCCATTGGTAATATCCTTCAGATATTCAGTACATTTGTTATGCTTGATGAGTGAACATTTGTACATAGCTACAATCTGGGTGTTTAATCACCAGAACCTTTGGGTTCCATGGTGGAACTGGTGAAACCTCTGGCCAAAGGATCTAGGAGAGGACCACAGGGCCCTGGAATGTGACTTTAAAGTGCTCGTTAGGACTTTCACCTCTTCATTTTTCCTTCATTTTACTTTCTAGACAAAATGTGAGCAGCTTGCTTTGACACTAGAAGCTGTCAGCCCCACCAGAGAGCTCCAAATCATTGGTTTAAAGTCATCAATCAAAATAAACCCTTTATGTTTTAAAATTAATTATCTTGGTGTATTTTGTTATAGTAGCATGCGCTGATCGCTACCACTGTGATAGAGAAGAGTTACAGGATACATGTATAACGGACTTTGATGATACAGTGGCAGGTATCCACCATTCTGATACCACACATTGGAGTTGTATTGTGTTACAGAGAACCCATATTCTGCCTGATCATCCTTCTCTCCTTATTCCTTCATTTATTTATTTATTTATTTATTTATTTATTTATTTATTTATTTATGGTTTTTTTTTTTTTTTACATACTCTGTAGTCCAGGCTGGCCTCAAACTCAGAGGTATCAGCCTGCCTCAGCCTCCTGATTGTTGGGATTAAAGGGGTGCACCAACACTGCCCAGCTCATAATTTTAATTTTGGTTCATCTAATTACTAAGACTATTAGTCTTTTCAATTACTTATTGCTCATTTGTATGAAATCATTTGAGCACTGTTTATTTAGGTCATTAGCCCGTTTATTGATTGAGTTGAGATTTTCTTGGTGGTTGAT
>NW_004949149.1:1553163-1618808 GCF_000317375.1 Microtus ochrogaster
TTTTTTTGAGACAGGGTTTCTCTGTACAGCTTTGGAGCCTGTCCTGGAACTCTCTCTATAGACCAGGCTGGTCTCGAACCACAAAGATCTGCCTGCCTCTGCCTCCTGAGTGCTGGGATTAAAGGCTTGTGCCGCCACCACCCGGCCCTTCTCTCCTTCCTAAACCCTGTTGCTCAGGCATCTTTGTATTTGTTCTGTAATCTTGTCACAAGGACAAGCAGCTGGAATCCCACAGCAGGAAGCCTCTTTACTGGCCTTCTTTTTTTTTTTTAGCCATAAACATTTATTAAGAAAGAGGGAAAGAAAAAGAGAGAGAGAGAGAAAGAGGGAGAGAGAGAAAGGAGGAGGAGGAGGAGGAGGAGGAGGAGGAGGGAGGCAAAGCCCTGTGTGTACACCGGGAGAGGAAGCAGGAAGAGAGGGCGATGTCGGGCGGCGGTCAGAGGTTAAAAAGGAGTGGGCGTGGCTAGGGCAGGGACCGAAAGAATAACATTCCCACATCTTGCTTTTAATAAAAAGCAAATTAGACACTCCAGTTTGAAGGAATTGGGGCGGCGAATTCTCAAGGCTGCTTCCGGCTGATTGTGGGTGCCGTCTTTGGGGGGGTGCGAGAGAAGGCTGGGTGCTGGGAACATCCTGGCATAGTTGGTCTCTTTGTTTCTGACCGATGTTTGTGTTTCCTCTCTCTTATTATTAGATGTTAATTAATTTGACTGATTTTTTTTTCAAATTAATACCCTTTTGCTTCACTGATTTGCCCACCACTTTCCTGCTCTCAGCTTCATTAATTTCTTCTCTAAGATCAACTCTCTTCGTCCCTCTACTTGTGTTGAATTTATTTTGTGACTCCTCTAACTTGGGGAGATATAACTTGGGTTGCTGCTTTGATCTTAGCACTTTCCCTCATTTCTAGCACATTGGTCTAATTTTTAAGTTTCCTTATCCTTAGCAGCTCACGTCTTAACAGACTGGACTTCATTTTACTCAGTTTTATGCATTTTTTCCTATATTTGAGAATCAGTC
This sequence comes from Microtus ochrogaster, assembly GCF_000317375.1. NCBI lineage: Eukaryota > Metazoa > Chordata > Mammalia > Rodentia > Cricetidae > Microtus > Microtus ochrogaster. Next base: position 1,554,184 of record NW_004949149.1, read on the forward strand.
TTCAACCCCTATGCTATTTAGAAATATATTATGTAACTTGTAAATTTGGGGAACTTCACCAATGTATTTTTTTCACTTTTTCATCTACATTTTGATTCTATTGTGTTTTAAACATACTTTATGCATGATCAGTTTTGGTGAGTTTCATGGACCTGACTTTGTGGCTGAGAATATATTTATTTAGTCTTTCAGCATTCTATGGGAATTGCTGAAAGTTTGTTCTGATGCCATTGAGTAGAATGTTTTATGCATAAAGTAAATCCTATTAGTTTGTTTTCTCATAGTTTCTATCTTTTGCTTAATAGTTTAGTTAGTTATTTGGCTGGAGACAGTGAAATCCAGAACTGTAATCATAAATTTGTTTTTCCTTTGAGCTGTTAAATTTTTGTATCACGAATTTTGAGACTCTGTTGCTCAGTGCATATATATTAAGAATCAATGTTTCTTCTTCGTGAATTTTCTTTTGTCATTAACGTTGCTCTTGGAATTAGCAGTTATATTTCTCATCATATTGGCTTTACTTGATATTAATTTAAGACTAATAATGGTCTTGATTGTGACTTCCTTCTTCTTGGTATAATTAATGAGTTTTCCTTGTAGCTGGGTATGATAGCTATTATACTGGGAGATTCTTGTCCTACTTAAGTACTCTGTTTGAATATGCAGTCAGTCACCTATTGAGATGTTTTGCCTGTAGTCTGAACTGCTACCGTGAGCTATGATCCTAACAGCATCTTAGTGTTCAGGATCTCTACAGACTTTCCATTGTATTCCTCACTTCTTCAGACCAGGTTCCCTGGCTTCTGTTGGAAAACACTGGCCCATGGGGACAACACATACCCCCAGTACTATCAGTTAGAATGATATTCCTGACTTTCCTGACTAGATTCAGTAGAGCCTGCTCCTAGGATACTGTTGCCTCTAGGCAGTATCCTACAATCTACAATGCCCAGAAATGGTATCTCATTCCAGAGCTAATGTCATGTTGGGTCCCCTTCATGGAATCTGCTTTCCAGATAAGGAGGGAACGTTTCTGATTTATGAGGAATGGAGCGCCTTAGTTACATTGCTTAGGAATTGCATCGACTTTTGAATCCTATAGTAATTCCTTGAAAATGTTGTAAACTTTTCTGAAATTTACTCTTCTTCTAACTCCCTCCATGTCCGCTCCCCTTTCCTATCCACCCAGCTTTGTGTCTTGGTCTTTTCTTTTCTTTCCTTTTTCCTTTCCCCATGAAGTGCTGCCCATATACTGTTGCTAGGAGTGAGACCCTGCACTGGAGCTGGCTGACCCTCCAGGGCCCACCCTTAATGAAAACCTGTTCTCCCACTCTCAGAGACTACTAATTGCTAGTATTTCCTCAGCTTGGAGTGAACTTCATGTCAACCCCTGCCCTTCTGGCTGGGATTTTATTTTGCTTGAGATTATGTGGGTCTTGAGGATGCTATCATAACTGTTAGGATTTTATTTGGCTTGAGATTGTGTGGGTCTTGAGGATGCTATCATAACTGCTATCAGTTCATATGGATAGCTGCTCTGTTGTGTTGAAAAACATTGTTTCCTTATAGTCATTTTCCTGCCTCAGACTCTTACAATTTTTCCAATAATTCTTCTTCAAAGAATCCCACGGGGAAGAGGGTGCATCATATAGATGTTGTGTTTAGGGCTGAGCATTCTGTTGTCTCTCATGCTCTATTCCTTGACCAGTTGTGGATCTCTATGGTAATCACCATTTACCACAAAAGAAGCTTCTCCGATGAGGGTTGGGGAATGCGCTACTCTATGGGTTTAATGATAAGTCATTAGGAATCATTTTCATGCTATACATTTAGCAGAATGATAGTAACAAGTTCTTCACCAGAGTCTAGGGCCTGTCTAGCCACAGGCTCTTAACTATGATAAAGGTGTAAGTTTTCACAATAATTCGAACTTGAAAGAAAAGCCTTTGGGGGTTTTGCAAAGTTCATGTGTTTCTTCACAAGTATTATTATTTCAAATGGTATTATTTCATGGGAGCTTATAGCAAAACATAAGAGACACATACCTTATAGCCATCATATGTTCTTCTGGGGAAAAATGATATCAATTATCTTTCCCGCACTGACTCCTACATACCACAATAGCAACCAGCCATGCAAGATATGGCTGTGGTAAGACTATTTTGGATAACTAACAGATTTTAAGAAACCTCATGCCTGGAACTAAAACCCTGATCAAAAGCCCATGGCTGGTAGGTCATACACCTTAGGGTAGAACCTGCTACTGATATTTTCTTAATGGCCATGCTATCCAATTACCTTCTATATATCTATGGTTGTATTCACAGGCCTGGTATCCTACCAGCCTTGGCCACAGAGACTTCTTTTTGTTTTCAGTGGGAAGCAACCAGTGCTGAGGCATAATTAGTCAAAGTGCTACCAAGAAGAAATCGATTACTCTGCACTAAATGAGATAACTTTATCAACCATACCTTGGCAGCCTGTCCTGCCAAGGCTCAGAGGATGCTGACGGAAAGGAGGCAGAGAAATCTGAAAGCCCGAGGGTGAAGAGGAGGACAGTGAAACACTGTCTTCTCGCTGTGATGTGGCTGCCATGTGCATGAGCTCAGAGGGCGTTTTTCCCTGCACAAGATCTAGTCTGCCAAGATGACCACGGAGATGAGGGTGCGCTCCCCTGGTTCTGCTCCCTTGGGACCTGTTGGTACTTAGTAGCTACTGGGGGAGGAAGAATTATTCTCTTTTGATGGCATTTTCACTCTTATGTTCCTGTGTTCCTGTAGATGGCCACATAGCCATGTACATACGGCAACACTAATTGGACTTAGTAGGTCATCAAAAATCAAGAAAAAAAACATACAACGTAGGGCATGGACACAGTGGAAAGATAGGAGAGGAACTTAAGAGGAGTGAAATGGGGAGTAGAAATTATCATATTTTACTATATTTATGTATGAAATTCTCAGAATAAAAATCACTATACAAATAAGAGATATCAAATATGAACTTTAAACAAAAAGAAAAGAAAAATGAATACTCACTTTAATAAGAGACTCAATATATTCTAGATCACTCAGTACATCCCTCCAGTTGGCCTCTGTTTTAGGGAGACCTACACTGACACAGCTGGAAGAGAGCAGAAAGACAGGCATTTGAGAGAGGATGCTGCTGTCTGACTGAGTATCTAAGCAAGAGCATGGCCAAGCTCATTTATAGTCCCACTAGGGGGAAAAGCCCAGCTTTTTCTCTCTCTGCACTCAACTGCTCAGTGGGTGAATAGAAATATCAAATATACAGTACACTTTTGATACTCTGAGCTAATTCGAGGAGGACTGTCCAACCTTGAGGATTAGAGAAAGGCTAATTAGGTCATTTGTAAGTAACCACACGCAGTTGGTCACAGTGAAACAGGAAGAACATCGGATGTGCGGCATGCTCAATAAATGTTCTTGAAGTACAAGTTCCATGAGAGTTTGGGGGCTAGTAAGTGTAAAACCTTAAACACTGATCTTTTCCATGTGACAATTGTGAGGGGAAATGTCCCTTACAGCTTGGTAACCATGCCTCTTTCACTGTGCTCATACTATTTTGATGCTAGGACTATTTCAGAGTCACTGAAGACTTAATATAAGATGGATGATCACAAATTTATTCTCTTTGGTTAAAACTGAAATTTAATATCCAGAATAAAAGACACATTGATGAAGTGATGGTCAAGTAATTCATAATGCCTCAGGAAACACAGTTATTCTCAGAAGGGTCATGAACAATGTATGTCGGCCAATGAGAGTCTGTTTAAGGGGAACAATTCACATGCATGATATCAGTAAATGGGATATTTATAGCAAGAAGCTTGATTGCTTTGGGGGATAGAATATGGAATACTGCCAAGGTGCAGAAATCCTCGGTTAGTTTAGTTCCCTAAGCATCCCCACAGCCACCGGCATGTCCAGCCCTGAATGGTGAAGACCTCTACACTAGCAAACCGAACACAGTGACTTTCCAACAGGAAGAAATTCAAGGACAAATGAGCATGCTGTTGACATAGTAACAGTTATAATTAAAGAGGAAATTACCCCAAAATGAAGACATGAATGCCAGCCTCAGTTAGGAAATGACTGTTGAGCAGGAAACACAAGTAGCACGAGATGGATGTATTCCTCATATATGGTTTCTGGAAAACATAATTGCAGATGATATGGTGAAATATCTCTAGTACAAACATGTAAGAATGCATTTTGTCGTATTTTAGGTGCAAAATTGTAGTGCTGCCTTTTCACAATCAATAATCTTTAACAGAAACAGTGAAGGTTCAGTGAATCTTCTGCTTTCCTCTAATCTCCAGATTCTCCAGCAGCTATTTCTCCAGCTGAAGGTCAATGATAAAATGACATTCTTAGCAATTGACACACACAGCCTTAGGACCAGTCAGCTCTTCTGTCATCACGGAATTCCTCTCACTGTCTCTCCTTTTAATAGACCACACAGTACATGCAGTCCAGATTAAGAATGTGAACCAATAGCAAGCAACTAATTGTACATTAATTTCATGCAAGTATATGGAAATCAAAACATATTATTATCACATGGAGAAAAACTGGATAGAAATGAAACCAGTAAAGTTATTTGGGCCAGATAGTGCATGCCATCAGTCCCGGAACTAGAGAGAGAGAACATGAAATCCTGTGAGGTCGAACCTGGTCTACATTGTGAATTCCAGGCTACCCAGGGCTTCGGAGTGATGAGACCCTATCTCAAGAAGTGTATCCTTACCCATTGAAACAGCCATGACAGAAAAGCTTTTCCTGGTTAATTAGAAACTTGTTTGTCTGAGACAAACCCAGAATTGATTCTTTGACCTGACTCTTTAGTATTTTCGAAGGTTTTTATAGTTACAGAGAATAATGTCAGCCAATATTTCAGCCACCAGAAGACTGTGTTCTATTTAGTCTCTGCTGAAAAGATGCATAACACCAGACCTTGACCTCAAAGGCATAACTTCTGTGGTAAATAGACACTTAGAGGACAAGAGAGGCTGAGCCAAGTAAAATAATGCATTACCAATGGCATGGAGAGAACGGGCAGACTGTTAGTCTTGTTCAAAAACGCATATTACTTATCTTTAAAATAAAGACAAACCGTGGGAAAACAGATGTCTGTCCAAGCCAGAGACGTTTAGAGAATAACCATACCATTTATTATAAAATCCAGTTGAGATGAGGGTGACCTTTTAAGAAATATGCTATTTTTGTCTGCTTTTTCCTTACCAAAATTTTCATTACTTAATGCCCAGGTAATTGCTTAAGTGGTGAAGAGCTGGCTATGGCGATGGGCTTCCAGCTGCCATCCATGCAGAACGCCTTCTGGAACACAACCAGGGTAAAGGATGACAATCAAAACACACGCGGGCAACTTGGAGACAAAGAGGGAAGGACCTGGTGTTCATGGAGCACCTACTTCCCAAAGGAGATGCTCCTTAACACACACATCACATCAAACAGTCCTGAGAGCATTTGGGAAACCTGATCTGGCCTCATGAATGCCCAAACTAGAGACTGGTTTGTTGAATCCAAAGACCAAAATCCTGTCTTCCTCGCTGTGTCCCAGATCTAACAGACTTCAGGGCCATAGCAATTAGAGTTAGAGACATCCAAATACGTAGACTCAAATAGCCACCAGGTGATGATCTAATTTACAGTAACAGCTACATCTGCAGGCTTCAAATAGGTCTTAGGTCTGCTCTTCAAAATAATTAATTGGAACACCATCTACACATTTCCTAAATAGCAAAATTATGTTTATTTACTAAATCAAAGTACGGGAACATGTGATGGTAAAACATCCTCACTGAACTCCATTTCATTAAAATATTCAAACTCAAAATACATCAAATGTAGACAGTCTTCCTAGACTTAAAATTGATACATATTAATTGAACTTGCCAATAAAAATGTTAATATCTTTGGTTAATATGATATAATTTATCACAATTAATTATCTTGATTTTTATACTTTAAGATACTTCCTAATGTGTAAATATTTGCTGTAAATTATGCACAGATTATTAGCCTTATTTTTACATTGTGTGTATGCCTATGTGTGTCTGTGCATATCTGTGTGTGTGTGTGTGTGTCTGTGTGTCTACATGTATATCTGTGTGTTTCTGTGTATGTGTCTCTGTGAGTGTGCATCTGTGTGTGTCTATGCGTGCACTATGCACATGCCATAGTGCATGTTTGGAAGTCAGGGAACAAATTGTAGGGTTCCCTGTCTCTTTCCACCACTTGGGTTTCTGCGATCAAACTTAGGTCATCAGGCTTGACAGCAAGTAGCGTCACCTACCCAGCCATCTTGTCATCCTGTATAATGATACTGTATCATTCTTAAAAGGAAAAAAAAACTAATATTTATTGGGACATAAAACAAGATACTAGGGGTGTGTGGGCAATGCCGTGTTTCTGTGCAGTCTTAATCCGGTGCTCCACATGGCTCTGGCATTAGCCTTCCCTTCCAACTATAGTTCATATATTAAGCTTGTGTGTGCAAGGACCAGAACCGCTGAGCCTTGTTTACACCTATGGCTGATGTTTGTACTTAAAACCTAAGTCACCTGACCCATATGGAAAGCTTAAGCAGGGAAGACTCCAGAGGCAGCTAGGTCTCCCCAGTCAGCCTCCACCAACCCTTGTCTGTTGAAGGAGCTGCAGGCTGTGTTCCTGCTGCCTGGCTCCCGGCCGCCTGGCTAGCTTATGTTCCAAAATAGCAACACACAAACAGTATTCATATAAACATTGCTTGGCCCATTTCTATTAATGTGTGTAGCACCACGAGATGGTGACTTACCAGGGAGATTCTAGCCTCCGTCCATCTTGGGTCGGAGCTTCATCGCATCTGCCCTGGAGCGGAGAGGTTTGGCGTCTCTGCTCACTTTCTCTTCTTCCCAGCATTCTGTTCTGTTTACTCCACCCACCCATGTTCTAACCTATCAGGCCAAGCAGTTTCTTTATTAATTAACCAATGACCTTCCTCCATCACTTGTCTTTACTAGGTCTTCCCAGTCAGCCTCAATCAACCCTTGTCTTTACTTTCTGACTTATACCTAAGTAGTGCTTGATTAACTTTTCCTCGCATATCCTGCTGTTCTTTATCTGGGAAAGTGTTCTGCCTGTAGTCTTTTTGCTAAGGACCTCAACCTTCCCATTCCCCAGTGACAGGAGCTTATTCTATTCTGTCTGCTTGATCCAGGCATGGTAACCTGCAAGTGACAGACAGCCTGGAACAGAGAGCTCGATTTGAAACTGCACGACAAGTAAGTGGCTATTGGAAGAGCAGACCAGAGAGGAGTGAGAAGCTTGTACATGTTAAGGGCTGTGAAAGAATACACATGGGCTGTTTCTTTCTATATTGCAAGTCTTCATAGTAAAGTGTCATTCTGATCCTAGCTTGAAAATTCTATAAGATGTTGGCTTATTGCTGACATCTGAAATAGTGTGACCTTGGGGAAGTCACCTGAGCGAGGACATGTGCACCCGACCACTGTGTTCACACAGCAGTGAGTCATTTTCCTAACAGCACAATGGAGGGTGATACAGTGGGCATGCTATAACTGCAGTACAAATCAGAGTCATTTTCCACCACGGTCCAGGCAAGAAATAGCTCCTATTAAAGTTTTATACTTTTGGTCCTAATTACATCAATATCCACTACTGCTTGAAAGCAGGAACAGATGATGAATGGGATTGGCTGTAACCCAACTCAGCTTCATTACCAAACTAGGTAGCTGATTCCTCGGACTCACCAAACACCTCTTGATGGACAAATATTTGGCTTGCTGGCAATGCCTGGCTCCTGCTGATCCCTTATTCCGTCCTCATTTAAACACAGCCAGAAGGTCGTGTCTTTGGATGTCTTGGTGCACCTTACACTGGCAATTTAGCAATAACTGTTGTCTAGTTGCCCTTGGGAAGGATTAGTGGGATTCTATAGGAAACCTACCCAGTTCCCATTAGAGTAAGTCCTTATGAAAAAGCCAGCCTGGCTTATGGCTTCACCACATGCCCTATCCTTCTTGTGTGCACTTTTACCATGGTGAAGCTACATACAACCCAAGTGGCACTGTCACCAAGGCCAAGTTAATAAGGCCACTTGGTTTTACACTTTCAGCTCTAGAACAGTGAGTCAAATATACCTCTTTTCTTTAGAGGTGTCCAGCCTTAGGGATTTTGTGATAGAAACAGGAAATAGACTGGCACATGATTCTAAATCTTACAGTACATCATAATATAGCAAAAATAAGTGACAAGTCAAAATTTTTCATGCTTTTAAAATATCACTTCACATAAAAATATATGGGCATATACACAAATATTAATGAAATAAGTTAAGGCTCTTGGGAATGATGAAAACAAGATCAGCTGCTCTGTTAACAAAACTATTTCCAGGATAAACATTACCCATGTAAGACTGAAGTGCCCAGTAGCAAGCATAAGGTTCGGGCCCTCAAGTTGTAAGCACTATCCAATAAAGAACAACTAAAGAAAAATTAACTTTAAATTGATATAAAATAAATATGAAACACTTTAGATAGTTTGTCATTTACAACAGACAGCACAAACAGGAGGCATATGATAAGTGGACTTGTCTAGGTTTATTTTATTTTTTGATATTTAACAGAAATGTTTTCAAAAGCTATTTTCAAAGTGTTCTTGAAAAATTCCAGCTAAACCAATTCTGTGGGCAGACATGCTGGACACCTTCTTTAGAAAACATAACAACAAAACTTAACCAACTGTCCAGAAACAGTCGTTAGGATATCTCACTCCAGAGATACCCTAAAAGCTCTTTATTCAAACCCTCACAATGGAAGAAGAAATTCTGCCAAGGCATTCTGCATGGGAAGAAAGATGGAAATTATGGGAGAGGGCTAAAAATTATAATATATAACCTAAAAGGAGTTCCAGAAAGAAACAGAAAGAATGGAAAAGATGAAGAAACCAAAAAAACCACAATAGGAAACTTCAAGGAAGTGAAAAAAATAAAAATAAATAGACACAAGCATTCACACTGAAAGAAGATAAAAGGAGTAAATAAACAATAAGCAATTTAAAGGATATACATGTTCACAGCCAGTTGTTTAAAGGCAAGCAGCACAGAGACCTGATGATGCTGTACAAGACCAAGAAATTCAGCTTCAACATCAGCATCCTACCTTAACCAGTGCTCATTGGGGAGAAGGCAAGCAAAGCACTCTCTTGTCAGACCTTAGAAGACATAAGAACTGGGGCTGGGGAGATGGTGCAGAGGTTAAGGGTACTTAGATTGTGCTGTGGGACAATAGTCTGTATCCTGTCAATTATATTTTAAATAAACGCTGATTGGCCAGTAGCCAGGCAGGAAGTATAGGTGGGGCAACCAGGCAGAAAGTGGAGGAGGGACAATGAGAACAGGAGAATTCTGGTAAAAGGACGCATTCTGCAGTGGTGACCCAGCACAGAAGAAGTAAGATGTGACTGCCTCACTGAATAAGGTACCGAGCCACGTGGCAAACATAGACAAGAATAATGGGCTAATATAAGTTATAAAAGTTAATAAGAAGTCTGAGCTAATGGGACAATCAGTTTATAAATAATGTAGACCTCTGTGTGATTTTTGGGGGGATTTAATGATTGTGGGAACCGGGCAGGACAGAAACCTCTGACAACAAGATTGTCAGCATACTTATGCAGAATTCTGGTAATTATATACACTCATAAAACCATCACAGCCACTATAACAGACAACATATTATAAAGACAAAAAACATTCCTCATGTGCTCCATCCTCAGCTCTAATGTGAGGCCCTACTGACTTATCCATGAACACTTATTACAACAACAACAGGAAGCAAAGGTCATGGGTGGTTGCCATGGGAGACAAAGTGTGAAGAAAGGAAGGGATAAGTGTATTCCAAGGTTACCATTTTTATTTAGGGTATTTTAAGCTGATCAATTGAAAGAATCAAGAGAAAACTTAACTGTTCGGGGCTGGGGGTGGGGGGGAGCCAATTTCACCCAGAAGTAAGTCTAGTGAACAATGAAAATGGGCTAAATAGATTTTTATCCCTGCATATCTGAGACATCTCATGCCATCAGCTGTATTCATAAACCAAAGGAGAAAAGCCATTTATTTGGCTTTGTAGGTAAAGAAAATACTTATCAGTTAACATAAATTCTTAAAAATGGAAGTCAAAATATGCTCTAAAGACGGCAACTAGGACACAAAAGAACAGGTTCCAGCGGACATGAATAGGTCTTGGCAGCTTAAGGAATTGGGGGAGTGAAAACATAGTACAATGGCCTAAAACCATGAGTTCCAAAAAGACAAGCCAGGGAGACACTGCAAGAGAAAGGCCAGAGAGCACAGAAAAGAACCATAGCGCAGGGACTCCAGCAAACACTGGACAGCGAGCCATTACCACATTCCTGGGCACGCCGAGCCCCTGCTCTCCTGAACGCAGGCAGCATTTTGTACTTTGGTCTGGACGTTTCTGAAACAGGGTCGCATATTCTAAATGACCTACACCGTCATTCCCAGAAAAGCTATTATTAACGAGATTTGTTTGTGCTTTTTACAAAATGGATGGCATTTCTGGTCTCAGGAGCACATTTTTGCACACGCAGTACAATGGGCCTGACTTCAGGACCGGCGGTGGGGGAGAAGGGAAAATAACTAAAACACACTCTGAAGCTGAGAGGGTCCTTGAGCACTCTTCTGCTTTAGGAGACAGGATCAAACATTTGGTGAGCATCCATGCTCTTCCCTCTCTTGCCCTCAAAGTGCACTGGAGGAAAGTGGGCCCTGAAAAGTGTGTGTCTTCTTGGGGAAGCAGGAAGAGGAATCTTTAGGGGTTTATCAACTTGAGATTAGCACCCCTTAGACCCAGAAATTGGGATAAAGTGTTTTTTATTCCTGGGGAAAACAGCCACACAGCTACGTTCATGAATTGAGGAAAGGGGCACTCTTACCACAAGACGATCTGATTCTAATATAATAATGAAGCATTAAATATAAATTTGCTTGGGTAAGACACATTTAAAACTCCCTTTTAGCAAAAGTTAGGGCAGAGGGTTGAAGAAAGTAGATGTAGAATTACTCCTGGGCCAAAGTCCATGTGCCAAAAGGACATTTACAATCAGTCCTTGATGGGGGGAGAGTCTTCTGTTTTAATTTCATTGGTTAAATAAAGAGACTGCCTTGGCCCTTTAATAGGACACAAAATTAGGTAGGCAGAGTAAACAGAACAGAATGCTGGGAGAAAGAAGCTGAGTCAAGGAGTCGCCATGATTCTCCCATTCCAGACAGCTGCAGGTTAAGATCTTCCCTGGTAAGCCACCTTGTGGGCTACACAGATTATTAGAAATGGGTTAGGTCAATATGTAAGAGCTAGCCAATAAGAAGCTGGAACTAATGTGCCAAGCAGTGTTTAAAAGAATACAATTTGTGTGTTGTTATTTCAGGGCATAAGCTAGCCAGGCGGCCGGGGTGCTGGGGACGCAGCCCCGCCACTCCTATTACAACAAGTCCTGAGAATGACTTAGAAACAATCTATCCGTGAACAAGGAAAAGAAAAGAGTATGCATATGTACTTCAGACAAAGGCATAGTCGCCACAGCATCCTGGAGGGCATACAGTCACTGTGTACTTCAGATGGAGGCAGATTCGCCAAGGCACTCTGGTACTTAGGTTGCAGCCCCCACACAGGGGGTGCACACAGAGGTGTGTAGGTTGCCCACAGTGATGCCCAAACTTTGCCTAAAAGTTATCCTGAGTTAGTGACAAGCATACCATCAACATTTCCTTCCATCTGCCCAACTCCCAATGACAGCCTGACCCCACCTCATGTCTTGGAGGATCTAGACTGGCTGGTAACCCTAAGGATGTAAATACATGGCATCCTAAGCTCCTCCTATCCCACACCTTCCTACCATGGACCACAGTGGGACAGCTCAGCAGGCAAGGCAGAAGAGTCTAAGGGAGCAGGGCTGCCGGAAAGTCTTATCTCCACCATACCATCTGAGCCTCCAGCAGGGAGGAAGTCATATGTGTGCCCTTCCTAATAATAGCTACTTCCTAAAACCATCAGCCGCTAGGAGAAATACCGATATACCTTTCTGAAGAAATGTATCTTATTCATACAGTAAAAGTAGAAAAATCGTTAGCACATGTAGTATGAAAACTGAGTGTTTGTATTTAAAAATGATAGAGGGGGTTGGAGAGATGGCTCAGCCATTAAAAGTACTGATTGCTCTCATAGAGGACCCAAGTTTGGTTCCCAACACCTATGTTGGGCAACTTGCAGTCATTTCTCTCCAGCTCCAAGGGACCTGATGCCTTCTTCTGCCCACTAGCACCTGCACACCCGTGTACATACCCATGCAGACATGTATTACAATGTTGTCTAAAAGTAATAATAACTCTTTAAATTGCTAAGAAAGAGCTGGGTGGTAGTGGCACATGCCTTTAATCCAAGCACTCGGGAGGCAGAGGCAGACAGATCTCTGTGAGTTTGAGGCCAGCCTGGTCTACAGAGTGAGTTTCAGGACAGGCTCCAAAACTACACAGAGAAACCCTGTCTCAAAAAACCAAAACCAATCAATCAGTAAATAAAATTTTAAAATGGAAGGAAGGAAATATCATAAAGCTTAATCAGGAAGATAAATGTAATATAGTTCTGTGTTAATTGGTATTTTTAAGCTTTTAATACTTGGCATATGTGATTATTTTTCCCTTTCTAAAGAAATGTATGAAGGTGTTTGAATTTCACTCTTAACTTGGGATTCCCTTTCTTGGAGAGCCTGTGTAGTTTGAGTTTGGTTGTCAACTTGTTTAGCCTGCAGTCAATTAAGAGAAATGCCTATGCAAGGGTATGGAATATTCTTTCCTTTAAGGAGTAGTGGAGAGGGTAGACCTTGCCCCAAAGTAGGTGATGTTGCCTTATGTCTGTTTTCCTTCTTTCTCTGCTGGTGAACACACCTACCCTGCTGCTGCTACGCTGCCATGCTACAGTGACACTGGACTTTCAGTCTTCCAACATGGACTTAAAAGGAACCCTTCGTGCCTTCGTCCTGAGATTGTCACTGCTGGGCATGCAGACTGAGCAATCATCTCTGCAGAGTGTGGAGTCCACTGAACTCCCTAGCTCTAATTGTCTGAACTAAGCTGATATCTCTGCAATAGTGAGCCATTCCATTGGTTCCTTTCTGTAGAAAAACTGGATGAATGCTAACACTGCAGAAACATGAACTCAATCCCCTGGGCTAATACTTAGGCATGTTTCCATGCAGCCACACAAAGACCTGTCTCCCAACTCTCTGCCTGATCTGGTCTGTTGCCCTGTTTCTTTTCAGGGGAAAAATAATGACATAATCACTACCATGGTGGGTTCAAATTTATTGTGAAGAAGATAATACATTGCAAATATATACACATATATATTAACTATGTATACACATGAAATAAAATTTAAGGATGAGGGTGGGAGAAGCACCTGGATCATGGTTACAAGAGTAATGCATAATATCAAATACATGCTTCCCAAAATAGAGGAAGCTTTGTAACCAAGGAGCCATGGAGGTAGATATTAAAAGTGGATAGACTTTGAATAAGAAAGGGGGTTGGTGCATGAAACCAGGGTGTCAATAGATCCTTCGATGAAGAAGCACTGAAGAACACTGAGAGAAGTCAAGAGATACATGCGTGGACAGGAAGCCTGACGCCATGCTGTCTGTGACTGTCACAACCACACTGAGGAATCTAACTGAACTTTCTAAACAAGTGTTTCCTTAGACAATGATGTTGAGCAAGAGTTTCATTTGATAGGAATTCAATGGGGCATTTTAAAAATTCAGCCACTATAAAAACTCAGTCCAGGAGTTTACTTCTCAGATAAACTGTGGCTCAAATGCAATAAACAGTCCTTCTGCTTGAATGAGTTGTCTTCCAACTCCTTGCTGTCCATGAGAGGCTGTCAGTGCTAAAAGTAGGAGAACTGTGTTGATTGCATATGGCGGTCACATGGTAATGGCTAACTCCGTAAGTGCAGGGCCAGTCACTACCAACCAAGACGCTCACAGAGGCACGACAGAAGCTCTTATCTGGATGGCTTTGGGTTGCTGCTTCCATATCTGAATTTTCAGATATCTGCTGCGTCATGTTTTCCTGCATCTTGACCTCCACACTGAAGTTAGATATTAACCTCTCCACAACCCCATTCTCAGTACTTCTGACTCGTGTCACCTTTAGAAATCTCAGTAAAGGTAAAAGCAGAAAAGATTTTCCTGAAAATGTCTTTTAAACCATTTCTTCCACCTAAAGCTCGCTTCTCTCTTAGCATTACCTTCTCATGTTTATCCAACTGCTATGCAGAGAACCAAACAAGAACGTCCTGGAATGGGATCCTCTCCTTCCCCTTCTTGCTTCTGATTTCAAAACCCCTTACTCTTGGTGCCAAGCTGTACTAATAATCAAGTTTCTTGTACAAAATGATAGCGTAATTGCTCAATTTTTTACATATCTCTAAATTACCCATAATGCTGAGCTGAATGCAGTGTTGGTGCTGTGGAAATGAATATATTAGAGTGTTCAAGAAATAATGACAAGGAGAAAATTCTGCCCATGGTCAGATGTTCTCCCAAAGCCTATTTGATCTGCGGCTGTTGGATCCTGGTGTTGAGCCTAGGAAAGGGTCAACTTTCGGGGAAGAGGGAAGCGAGCCAGGAGTTGTTAAAGTACTTTAATGACTTGTTCCAGCTTCCTGCAGTGATGAGCAGCCAAGAGGATAGGCTATCTGCAGTCTGTTCTATCAACAGTTTATTACACCATGCTGTCTCCGCCTCTGAACATCTCAGAACTTTCAGAGACCTGGCTCTCCACTCGGTATGGGCTACTGTGCCAAAGGAAAGAGTCACATTGTTTACTTTTCAGAGCCTATATATGAAACTGCACATCTTGCATTACTGACCCACTGATTCATAAAAAGCACTTTGGAAAAATATACTCTAGCCAGAAATTTGTGATTAAAGTTGCTTTGATTAAAAGTTTGATGGAGAAAATATATAATTCTTGATATGTTTGTATATGAAGAAAGAACTCAACTATCAATATTTCCCAGTTACATTATCTAATAAAATTTGAAAAAATCATTATTAAAGATTTCCTAGATCTTAAATTTTCTCTTAAAAACATACTGTAATTTAAAAAAAACCTTACTTTAGTTTTAATTATGCATGGTATACATGAGCACAGTCGCTGGAGATGCCAGAAGGTGACAACAGATCCCCCCAAAACTTAAGTTACAGGTGATTGTGAGGCACCTGACCTGAGTATTGGAAAACAAACTTGGGTAATCTTCAAGAGCAGCAAGCATTGGTGGCTGCTGAACCATCTCTCCAGAACCACCACCCCCAAATACCATAACTTCAGAAATACATACGAAGGCAGCAAATCTATGTATGGCTTTATTAGCAACTTGTATGTGATGATAATAGTTAAGCTTATTTTTGCTGGTATATGAACAAATGGTTAGGAAAAATACATCTCAGCAAAATGGTTCTGAAAGAGGAAAGTACACATAAGATCAAAGTTGCACATTAGTAATCTCTTCCATACAGAAGAATAATAGTTCAGGTGTTCTTATGCTGACTATATAGAATTAGAAATATTGTCTACTAGACTCATTCCTCGGCTGCTATTACTTCAATAAATTTGTATATTAAATTGTAGTCTGAAGACAATATGCTACCAGTATCCACAAAATAGATCATTAAGTATCTGGAAATTATAATGGCCTACAGAGAAAATTCCCCACAGGAACAGCCCTTAGTCAAGGCAACAACTGACTTGGCTAGGGCACACAGAGAAATACTGTGCACATCTAGCTGAAAAAGAGTCTTCTTGCACCTAGGAAACCAGTCAAGGGATTCTCTGGGGAGAGGGTTTCCTCTGATTCCAGTAGAAGCAGAAGACACATAACTTACAGAGCAGGGACAGGTGCACTAAGAATCTGGCTGCCTCCCTCTGGCTCCCTCGGCCACTCAGGTCTGGGGAGAATGGAATCTTACCAAGCCAATGACGTGAGCAGGAAAGAATGTTTGTGTCCTGATCACAGCGGTACGGCTCGTGGCATAACTCACAAATAATCACTAGCTGTTCTTTTATTTTTCTCCTTATATTAAGAAGAAATGCAAAGAAATAACTTCGTTGTTAAGTTTTTTTTTTTTTTTTGAACACCAAGTGTCCTGGATAGTTTTATGTCAACTTGTCACAAGTTAGAGTCAGCAGAGAGGAGGGAACCGCAACTGATAAAATGGGAGATCGGCAAACCCTTAGGCATTTTCTTAATAAGTGATTGATGGGAGAGAGCCCTGCCCACCGTGGATAGGGCTGCCCCTGGACTGATGGTCCTGAGATCTGTGAGAAAGCAGGCTGAGCAAGCTATGAACAGCATTCCTCCATGGCCCTGTATCAGCTCCAGCCTCTAGTTCCTGCCTGGCTTTGAACTTTTGCCTTGATTTTCCTCAATGAACTGTGATTCAGGACATGTGAGACAAATAAACCCTTTCCTCTCTGAGTTGCTTTTGGTCATCATGCCACAGCCCAGAAATAGTGACTATAACTGAAACACCAAGAAACCCATTTCCAGACTAAGTGAAAGATTATTGAGACTTTATTACCCTTTAAAGAATTCCTGATCCTTTCTGTGGATGGTAATCGCACATGCCAACTCCTAAGAAAAGTTGAAAGGTATAGAAGTTTTTGTGACTCGTCTCACAAAAGAATTCAAAGCAACAATACATAAGTGTTTGATTAAGGGAGGGATGGAGGGAGAGGAAGGGTAGAAGGAAAGGATGGAGGGAGGAGGGAAGAAAGGAGTGAAGGATAGAGGAAGGCAGGGAGGGAGGAAGGAAACCATGCTGTAATGGAATAGAGGCATTCTGTCTTACATCATTCAGTTAATATCAAAGAGAAACACTACATGACACATCCTGAACTACAGGACACATCAGATGTGAACGGGCTCCACCAAATATCACAAATGTCAGCAGGTAAGAGTAGTAATAATGGCAGGTTGTGTCTTGTTGCCTGGCTAGCTTAATCACACAGAAATTGTATTAATTAAAACACTGCCTGGCCCATTAGCTCTAGCCTCTTATTGGTTAACTCTCACATCTTGATGTAACCCATTTCTAATAATCTGTGTAACACCCCGAGATCGTGGCTTACTGGGAAAGATTCTAACCTACATCTGTCTTGGGCCAGAGCTTCATGGCATCTGCCACAGTGCCTTCTTCCTCCCAGAATTCCATTCTTTCTACTCTGCCTACCTAAATGCTGCCCTATCAAAAGGCCAAGGCAGTTTCTTTTTTCAACCAATGAAAGCAACACATAAAGAGAAGAACCTCCTACACCATTTGCGGCTCGCTCCTCCTACAGGTAAGAACACAAATCCATGACCATAAGAAGTAAAGAGAGGACCTGCGAGATGCATCAGTGGGTAAGGGCATTTGCAGTCAAGTCTGACTTCAGTCCTCTGCACCCATATGCTGAAAGGAAAGAAAAAAGTTGAAACAAGAGTTTGTAACAAGGCAGAACTGAAACAAAAGGACAGTTGCTGCAATGGGGTAATCTCTGAGCTGTTTGATGACATTGAGGACTGTCTCGTAAGAAACATGTCCAGCAGCTATGCCTGGGGTAGGAAAGGGAAAACTGCTAAATGACATTTGGTCCTTGTTGTTTCAAATGTCCAAAAAAGAGATACCTTAAAGGCTTGGTCTCCTCCCACAGGGAGGCGAGTTTGGTGGACTCTGCAGTCCTTCTCTACAGGAGACTGGTGGGCAAGTTGTTCTGAAGGAGAAGAGCCATGCTTAGGTGAAGAAAATGTCAAACATGCAAGACAGACACAGCCCTGAGTAAAAGGGAAGCTCGGTGCTGAGTGTTAACAGCAAGCAGGTTGGCAACACATAAAGATGCCTTCCGATCAAATTTTATAGAAGTTTACTTTATAACCAAGACATAAATCCCTCTCCAGGAAGCAGCTTTACAGCAATGCTTTCCATCAGTGTCTGACAGGAGCCACCACCTGACGAGTCTTAGATATTTGAGCAAAAGAAATGGAAGCAGTGGCGTGACATTTATCCCCAGAAGGACGCACACAGACTGAGGAGAGCAAACTTTCTGCACATGGTATTGGTGGCACATTCCTCCCCATGTGTCACACACATAGTTTTACTTTCCCTTCCAGCTACAAGAAAACATCACACTAGCAAGCTAGACGATTAGCACACTAGCTTCCAAAGCACGCGGCCTCGGTCGTCTCCCTGACAGAAGCTTACAACTTTATGGAGCCGTGCACTGACAGCATGGCAATAGAGACGGAAGACAAAACAAAATGAAAACAGATGAACAGCTGCTTCCCCTGCACTATGGCAGCATTGCAGATTCCTAGCAGAAGAGGTGCTAGCAGGGTGAAGGTTCCTCTTGTTCTTTTTATGCCAAATGGCAATGCAAATAGATTCATTCTGTGTTGGTTGTTATTGTCCTAATTTTATTACCAGGAAAAATGTTTCCCTATGTGCATGTTACCCCTAATATCTTCCCTTCCAGGGAGAGAAGTTATGGCTTAGTCCCCGTTTGCAATTTTACTGTTCATTTAATTCCCTTTAACACTTTCAAATGTCATACGGAGGCTTTGACTTGTCAGAACTGAACCATCCATTTCGGGCAGAGCCCATCAAAATGACAGCATCAATGCTTCTCATAACATAGTACAGAGAAAAAGGCAAAGCCAACGCTTCAGAAGACAATATGTGTCCACACTCATTGTACTCCGCAGTTTCATGTTTGGCTTTCTTTTCGTACTTCAGTAACCTATCTTGAATAGCAGAAATATTATGTCTCCTTTAAAATGTAATCAAGTAAAAGTTAAAAGAGATGTAGCATCCAAGATAAATGTACTTCTGGCCCAAAAGAATAAAGAGCCGTGTATTGGAGAATACAGAGATCTTTTAGGAAAAGCCTATCAGCCCTGGAGCTCCTTCACAAATCCCACCCGGTCTCCACCAGGCTTTGCTTGAACGTGCACCTAAGCACACACACCTGGGATTTTCCTAGCTTTACGAGATCCAGGAAAAGATTCTTCAATAGTCAAGTTCAGATTGTTTTCGACAACTGGAGTATACTGGGATATTGACTCAAGCACATTATAAATTATTCTCGTGTCATTTGGAGAAATTTTGGATTTATAAGTGTAACGTTGCAGCTCAGCGCTGTGCAGTGACTTCTCCCTAAAGAATAAGCAAGTAAACGTGGTTTAAGTTGTTAAACCCATAATCCACACTATTCAAAACACACTAGAGGTTATTAGAATCTGTGAGCTGACTCTGGGAATTTAGCTCTGGCCTGGTGAATGCCAGGAGGAAAGGTAACAACTTGTTTTGTCAGCATGAAGACAGGCTGTGGGAAAAGAAAACAATGTTTATATCTTACTGCCCAGGAAACACATGCCATGGTTACTCTACTTAAGATCAGTGGGACAACCCTCCTATCTGTTTCTCCTGTCATGGCAGCATTAGGTCATTTTTGTTCATGTGACTTTTTGTGATCATTAGTTAATTATCTCTGTGTATTTTATTATTACAGATATGATTTTCCTTTTATATTTTTCTTTATCTTTCTTTCTACTTTTTTGTGTATGTGTCTGTAGACTGTGTCTCACTCTGTAACCAGAGTGTACAAGTATGTGCGAGACAAGGTCTCATCCTGTAGTCAGGCTGGCCTCGTGTGTGTGTGTGTGTGTGTGTGTGTGTGAGAGAGAGAGAGAGAGAGAGAGAGAGAGAGAGAGAGAGAGAGAGAGAGAGTCAGTCTCATTCTGTAACCAGGCTGCCCTATAACTCACTAAGAAGCTGCATGGCAACCCACCTGCCTCAGAAACCCACGTCCTGGGATTACAGGCAAGAGCCACCATGCCTGGCTGACATTTTCTCAGTTGATTTTGCATCTTCTGCAGTTCCCTTGATGCCTTATTATGAGACTTACAGCCACTTAACTCAATTAACTGAGAAAAAACGCAAGGAGGTAGAAAAACTGTCATTTCCATGGGTGTTTGGCCATGACACTGCGTGACCACATTTCTTCAGTGTGTTCACGAGATGGAGGGGAGAAGGCAGGATGAAGGCAAATGACAAGCGAGGGCAGATTACCCTAACAAACACAAGCTAACAAACAAATCAAAAAATATGTAGAGCATAACGAAACATCATTTATGTGATGCTTGACCATCTGGACCTGCTGTTTTATGGGATGAGGAAGTGGGAAGCTTGCGCTGGAGCCTTCTGAGGTGGGACGTTTTACAGCAGTATTTGGGGCCCACACAGACTGGCTGTACAATTATATGGCTGCTTTCCATAAGGCCCATCAATAAAAATCAAGCCCTACAGTGAACGTGGCATAAGGACAAAGCCCTGGAGTCCAGCCTACTGCAGGCTTTACCATTAATTCTGCCAATTCTTCGTGGCTCACAGATTTGTGCTCCCCCCAGAAAGTGGGAGAATGACGGGAGGCAGACGTATGGTGCAATATCATCCCAGAGCATGTGGTGGGTCACATGACTATGCCACGTCCTACTGAACAGCTTACTGGAGATATTGCTGGATAGGGACAAAATTACATTAGCCACAGAGAATAAAAAGAAAGAAAGATAAAAGAAGAAAGAAAAGAAAAAGAAGGCAGATGTCTTCCAGTTGCTGCTGAAAGAGGGAAGCAGAGAGACAGAAATGTTTAGAAAAATCAGACAAAATTTTGTACGTTATATAATATTAAAACTATGAGATGGAGGCGTGTCATGAAATACAATACCAGAGATTCCGGGTTGGTAAGCAGCTTTTGCTGGTAGCCCGTGAGGAAACAGGACCTCATTCCTAACTTATAAGACAGAATTCCACCATAAAGAGCCAGGCAATGGACTGCTTTGAGTGTGGCCGGATAAGAGCTTACCCAGCAAATGCCCGGCTTTCTACTACCTCAAGATGTAGGGATAAGTCCCGCCCCTTAGGGGGCGTGTTCGCCTCAGGCTAATGTTTGCATATATATTTGGCGAGCGTGCTCCCAGCCGCTGCTTCTGCTTTCCTGGTCTCCGCGGGAACAGTGATTCTGTAAGTCTATTGAAGATATATATATATATACGTATATATATGTATACATATACACATATATATACGTATATATATATATATATTTACAATCTGTCTGCATTCGTTTACGCCGTTACATCAAGAGACTATGGAGAGAATGTTCAGATGAACTTGGCCCCCATGGAACTAAGAGAATGTCCAGATGAACTTGACACCCGTGCAACTGAATGTGCAGACGAAGTTGTCACCCATGTATCTGTGATGTTATTTAAAACAACTGTGATGCTATTTTAAGCCTGTATCTTCACGATTTCTTACACAGCAATAATAATTTATATAGCAATATGTTTCACTACAAGTGTTTAGAATATATATATAATAACTATTATAGTTATTTAGTTTTAGTATAAATATACAATATATAACACATATAATAAGTATATATACATATATTTATTATTATTTGAGAGATTGAATGATTTGATAAGAACTAATGAGATTATATATGTTATGCATCTAGAACATTTTTTGGGTAATAGTTTTCTTATTTATAAGTTATATTCTCTTTTATTTTGATATTATTTTATAATTTCATCATTTATCCTTTCGCTGTTCTTCCACAACCCTACTGTATACTTCTACTGGCTCTCTTTCAAATTCGTGGCCTATTTTTTCATTCATTGCCTTTGCATGGATACATAAATATTCCTAAATATAGCATACTTGATCTGTATAATATTGTTTATTTATGAATGTTTTCAGGGTTGATGCTGTGGGAACTCCTTCGGCCAATAGCCTTTAAGATACCAGCCTATTTTGGGTGTGGTCTCATGTACTATCAAAGCAGACAAAAAGCATGTGTGGGCCATTTGGCTGCTGGATTTGGTTCCAGTTCCCAGCGTATGCAGAGGACTGCGGATTCCTACTATTTCTGTCAGCTTATCCCCTAATAAATAAACCTTAGTTATACTCCATTATGGTCTATTTTGGCACACTTCTGTACACCAATAAATTTGCAGACCACGCCATTGCCAGACCCTGACCTGACCCCATCTGCGGCTTCTCCCACCCCACACAGCTGAACTACCCACCTGCAGCTAAACTGCCTCTCTGGTGCACAGCTGCATATGGTTTGGCTGGGGCACTGGGGGAGCACCTCATTGACTTGGCCATTTCCTGCCGCAGCCCACACCATGGCTTGGTCCCCCCCTACTGCTGCCAGCTGCTGTCTGCTGCAACTCCTCTGTGACTTCTCTGGCTTCTGCTAGTCTTGCTCTGATCAGGTTAAACTTTGACTCTGAGAGCAGAGGCTCCAACCCTGCACCTGGAACACAAGTTTGTGTTCCTAGTTTCGATCCGTGAAAGCCTGGCCCAAGCTCTGGCCAGTAACCTCAGGGCTTGCCACTGCCTGCAAGCTCTGGGTTTCTTGTCCTGTCCAACTCAAACCTTCTCCATGTGTGGGTCTGCTGCTTTTAAGTATTTAAATAAATTTGTTAGTAATTCTAAGTCTCGGGTGCTATTTCTGAATTGCCTTACTGCCATAACTGTGACACCTGTTGGCCAATAAAGATTATTACATATACAACAATTCTCTGAAAATTTTAAGAGGTAAGTTAATTTGATTAATAAATAAATAAATTTGAATATTGTAAACCACCCCCCAAATAATTGCAGACAATATTACCATCCAGGAATTTAACAACCTTTTTGTTTCTACTATGATGGAATTCTGTAAGAGCTATATGACTTACTTTGTACATATATTTTTGTGGCCATGGTGGCTATTAGCTTTGTTCTTCATATCCTTAAAGAAATGGCTTTATATCCTTTATATCCTTAAAGAAATGACTCGATAACAGAGTCAAGAAAGAGAAACTTTTAGAAAGTATACAATATTTAGTAGAAAGGATTCATACTATTGAAAATGATACTCTTAACAGGCAAAAATCACACGGCAATGGATTTTGAAACCTTACAAAAGGGTACTGAGAGATTATCTGAAAGGATTCATACTGTTGAAATTGACAACCAAAATCTGTTAAAGGGGTATGATAAGCTATAAGATAGAACATCCCTTCAGGAAAGCAGTCTACACGCCATTTGAATAATATTTGAGGATGAGAAGATATCATTAAAGGAAAATTTTAAACGTTTGAATTACATGTGGAATATGAGAACCAGAAATTAATTAATTTGATAAAATTCTTGAAAATATTCACTGGTCAAGAGATTCAGGCTTTTCAAAAGGCAGTGATAGAAAGATTTGAATTGGTTGAGGAACTTGTCAGAACTTATAAGCAAAAAGGGGAGGTACAGGCAAAGGATTTTATATCACCAGTACCTCTCAGAGTCAGAGATCCAAGAGTTTTAGATACTTATACCTCTGAAAAACCAGCAAATACTCAATACCCAAATAGATATACAGAATGTAAATGGAAACCTATAGGTATAAAAGATCTAAAAGAAATTAAACAAGTAGTAGTATCTTATGGCATACATTCACCATTTGTTAGTGAGATGGTAAAGATGTGGGCTTCAGCAGTAGAGTTACTCCACATGATTGGCTTAGTCTTAGCACTGCTAGAAGATAGACTGCAGTTACAGCGGAAGTGCTATTGGAGAGAAGAAGCTAAAGCCTGGAACATCAAGGTAGAATCAAAGGATTTGAGGCTTCCCAAGATCAAATTTATTGTGAGGGCCATTATGCTGATCCACAGAGTCAAGCTATTTACAATGAACAAATACATCTTGTTCCTATGCTATACAGCAACCTTGAATGCCTGGGATAGTATTCAAAGACAGGAAGAAGAATTGAATCATACACGAAGGTTACACAAGGCCCAAAAGAACCCTTTAGTCACTTTTTACAAAGATTAACTAAAGCTGTACAAATAGGGGTAGCAGATTCAGAAAATAGATGAGTACTTATGAAATCTCTGGCTTTTAAAAATGCAAACATGGAATGCAAAAATGTAGTTGGGCCCTTAAAGATCAAATCACCACCAATAGATGAGTAGATTCTGCACAAAGCCAGTGTTGAGTCATTTAACTATAATCCTGAGGCTAACGTAGGAGAAGCAATTTCCAAAGGTATGTATGAAGAGACATCAAAATACCAAATGTTTTAATAGTGGTAGAGTAGGTCATCTTAGAAAGGATTGTAGACAAGACATTCATAGCATATGTTTCTTGTTTGATATTGTTCATGCTGGTTGTAATTCTAATTTTCATATGTTCTTGCCTCTTCTTTTCCCTGGGCAATACTTGATGTTTGTTCTTATTGTATATTGTTTGGTACTAGGCTTAGAACTCTTTTGTTTAGACAAAAGGAGGAGGTGTTGTGGGAACTCCTTCAGGGAATAGCCTTTAAGATACAGGCCTTTGGATATCTTAAAGGTGTAGTCTCATCTACTATAATTGCAGACAAAAGGTATGCATGGGCCTCTTGGCTGCTGGATTTGGTTCCTGTTCCCAGCACATACAGAAAACTGCAGCTCACTATGATTACTGTGAGTTTACCCCCTAACAAGTAAATCTTTGCTATACTCCATTCCGGGCTATTGTGGAGCTCTTTGGGTAGCCATTGGTGTGCACCTCCCTGGAGAAGACTATTGTTCCAATTCTCAGCATTCTTTACTTGTCTGTAGTTTCTTAAGTAGTGTTGTCTCATGGCTTTCCCCTTCTACTCTGACATATCTATTGCTGTTGTCCTTGTCCAGCACACATTAGGGCAGTCATGTCAGTGACATTTTGGGGATGTAGTTTTTGATGTTACTAAGAGACACAATTGCACAGGAAACTTCTGATCCTCTGACTTTTACAATATTTCTGACACCTCTTCCACAATGTTCCCTGAGTCTTAGGTGTATGAATGTTTTGTAGGTATATCCAAATGCATAGAAAGGATTTAAGATGTGACTATAGTAACTTTATATTTTTCCAAAAGTTCAGAGTTACTGACTTATTTTATAAATCAGCATTTATGACAAAAACTATTGCTGTATTTCATATGTCTGGGAACTTCATATCCTAGATATGCTATGGTTGGTGTGATGAAAATTAAAGCTTCGTATGAGATCCACAATAATATAACCAAGTAACCTCACAAAACGTGTCAAAGTCAATCATCTGAATGTACCCAGGGCCATGTGGTGAGGAGAAAACATGCCAAAGACAAAGGAAGTAATCTAGTTTGGGTGGCTATGGTTGTTTGATATTCTAGGGAAATGTACAGTAATATATAAAAGCATGACAAATTGCACCCTTACAACCTGAGAAGTTGCCTTGTGAGTATTGCTCTTCATAAGACAGTGTTAAGTATGCTATATCTTATGAGGCAGAACATTTCACCAATTGCAACCACACAAACACACACACATGAATAAAGAAACATACAAACAAACAAACAAACAAACAAATCATTGCATGCTTCTTGTTCTCAGTGTCCAAACTCATTGGTACTGATGCACAAATAAGACATTCAGGGCAAGCAGACACTCATTGAGTGGGGTTCAAGTTGAGCTGGAAGCACATCCAAAGGTCAAAAGTTACAAAACTATATTTGATACAGTGACAGGCTATGACTGACATGCATAATAGGCTATACACTGAATGTTTTGTTTACTGTCACTGTTTTTATGCAAATGTTTGAAATTCTGTTTTTGTCAAATGGATAACTGTGTTTTCTATTTTGTCACGCATATTTCAAGAGCTCTAAGTTATAAAGTCATTAAAACTACAAACAGCGTAACCCAGCATCTGTCAGGAAGGCTTAAAAAGTGATATTACCTAGTCATAAATGATGTCAAAAACACTTTTTGAAATGGAGAAAAAGAACTGCAAGCATCGCTCAGTGGTCAGAGCACGTTCAAGGCCCTAGATTTCATGAACAGCACTGTTAAAAATAAAGACAAGAATATGGAGCAGAGGCGCAGTCATCCACCCTTCCCTCTGCTTTCTAGCCCTTGGTTACACATGGAATCAAGGACAAAACTGAACCACATTGATCTTGTCATAGAGGTACGAAAGTGACAGCAACTGAGAAAGAAAATTTACTACCCCTACTAACACTGGAATTAGCACAATGGTCAGGACTTTGAAACCCTCATATTGCTAGATTTTCTCACAGACATAAATCCTTCCCTTGTGACACGTTAGACAATAGTTAACCAAAACCACGAGTCAACAGGAACTTCTTCCAGACCAGACCAAACTAAAATGGTGGCCTGTTTTTCTTATTATTATTTGTTACTGGTAGTTATGAAATATGAAAAACACAATTGTTGGCCCTCATAAATAGAAGAAAATTGTCTTTCACTATGTGGAAAATTAAAATCTGCCCCATATATATGTGGGCTAAAATGGTTACAACAATCTCTCTTATTTCATATGCCTTTTCCAAAGTCCCCTTATCGTGGTGGACTTTCTACTTCATTCCTCAAATCATCATATGCCCTCTGTCTACATAACTAGCTATGGCCAAAAACATATGCGACTTCTGAGGTTAGGCCCTAAAGGTTCTGACCTCTCTGTCCCTGTCTGCATGCTTCTGCTGGCATGAAAGAAAATTTGGATGGGACAATGAAGATTGAGGAAGCACAGAATTTCAGACTAATGCCACCTCCAAGAGCCCAGATGAAAATGATAAATTCTGGAATAAGTCTAAGGAAGAAGAATAAATCATGCCATCAACCAACAAAAATATGAGAAATAACAGTATATATACGTATATATGTATATATATGCATATATACATATATATGTCATAGAGTATATATACATACATATATACATATATATGTCATAGAGAGTATATACATATACATATATATATATGTCATAGAGAGTGTATATATATATACACTCTCTATGACCTAAACCGAGAATCTATATGTACAAAAACAATGCACTATGGATTTTAGAAACTTATCTGAAATGAAATATTATGTAAAAAGAAATAAGATAATTTCTAGGTTGCATTGGGAAAAATTGATCTCTATAGAAATCTTTTGCAAAAGTAACATTTCTTGGCTAACCTTGCAATCAATAAAATCATGTTAATAAAAATACTTAATTTCTAATATTTCTGCAAACTAAGGGAACAAGTAAATAGACTCATTATTCATGGTTAAGTTAAGAAATTTCTTGGTTAGAATGGACAGAATTCCAGAACTCAAACTGTTTTTTTTAAATATTATGTAAACTGCATTTGCTTTGGTCAATATTTAAAAGAATGAAATTGCTATCCCTTTGATGACCAAAGTACAAGAAGCCCAGACAGCTGGTAAGTTGGTGCTAAACTGTGCTTCATGCAGCCTGGCTAGTTCTAGCTCATATGGTACTGCTCATGTGAGCCATAGGCAGCGCTCTTTGTTTCTGCAGCACCCAGGAAGTCAATCATTATTCTGTGATAATCCCACAGGTGGACAAAATTGGGAATTTTCTGATATTATCCTGTTAAAATAAAATTAACATTCAAAACTTCTGGGTTAATTTGGTTGACCTACTTTTATATATAATTGATAGACACCCTTACAAGACACTTCATGGCTCTGATAAGAAGGGAGGGAAATTTCGAGTCATTCAGTGACTTTTGAATGCTCAACCCTGAATGGGACACCTATATTAACCCCACCAAGGCCCAGGTAATGGTACCCAAGAGAGGACAGAAAGGTTGTAGAAGGTGGGGAAAGGAAAGAGTGCTGAGAAGCATTGTCTTCTGGACATCACATGGCTGTTGCCGTCATGAGCAGAGTATCTGCAGCTGTCTGCACAAACCTGTGCGAGAAAGACATTAAAGCGGGAGGTGGCTGAGCGCCAAGGAGAAGATCAGTGGGGGTGAGACAGGAGAAGAGAGTAAAGGAGAGGAATGTGGTAACAATGTAGCACATGCATGTGTGGAGCTGTCAAAAACTGAAAAAGTAACCCAAAATTTTCAACTTAAATATTTAGATAATTTTTATATATTTCATTTATACATGAATATGTAATATATGAATTATTTTTTACATAATTTATGTAATTTTAATATTTTAATGCTGAAGTCCAGTTTCTGTTACTGTGTGCTTACAACACAGATGGTTTCTCAGTCACAAACATTCGGGGGTTTCTCCCCATCACTGCAACTAACCAATTCCACAGGAGACACCAGTTGAGTTCTTGATGACCCAGTACACTTCCGAGGCTGCCTGCTTGAGATAGTGGCAGATCTGATATGCTGGCGGCTCCATTCCACAACATCACCCGACTTCTGCCATCCTGGCCAAGCCTGGCCGTCTGAAATTCCTGGAGAAGTTCCAGCATCCTTTGTCAGTCAGCCCGAATACAGGCTAGCATATTTACTAGTTAGCAGTGAAGGACAGTTTAAAGAACAGCCACCATCTAGGTGACTAGATACGCAGGGCAAGGCCTGGCAGGGACCACGCAGGAGGGTCGGGCTGCATACCCCAGATGCGCATCTCTGGGCTGAGTAACCGAGACGTACATCTCGCGTAGAGCAAGAACTGTTCAGTGGCCTCCACAGGTTCTAAAAAGTCCAGTGAACTCCTGTGTTTCTGGAGATTTTTAAGATTTCTTTGCATAAGCAAGACTGGAAAACAAGGCCTACAGAGACATTGCTAACAGACTGAAGGGGAAGACTTACCCAGGCTTGTCTGTTCCCTTAGCTGACTCACAGGACCCTGCAAGTAAAGCGGGAAAGAGAATTTCCTAAGTCGAGCTGCAAGAAGGGAGTTGGAGGATTAGCTGGAAGCTGTTTTTAGTCGCTATGACTTGGAAAGGGGAAGAAAAGGATGAGAAAGGCTTTAATTTCTATGTTCTCCATCTGAGAAGAAAACGGCCCTGGGAGAAGAGAGAGCAGGTAAAGACAGGGCAGGGCATGGCAATGGGGGCGCCCCTGGCTGAGCCCAGCTCTCACAGTCAGAAGTGAGCTCAGCAGAGCAGCCCCAACCTGCCCTCACATTGTCCTCACACCGCAGCAATGTAACCATAGACAAATAGATGGGGTTTTGTTTTTATTTTTGTTTTGTTTTGTTTTTTGGTTAATCGAGACAGGGTTTCTCTTTAGCTTCGGAGTGCTGTAGACCAAGCTGGCCGCAAACTCACAGAGTTTTATTAATTTCTCATCTTCGTACTCTTTACATGTATTTCTGGTCCGCACGCCTCTAACATGGCAAGTGGTATTTTTGTCGAGGCTGATCCCCAGCAAAGTACAAATATATATTAAAGATATTAATGTGTATACATTATATATGTACATAAATCATGAGAATCAGAACCAAATCACACATCTACAAATACTAAAACACACAGTAGCTCATTATTTCCAAAAGGCTTGGTCAATTATTGGCTTTTGGAGTATTTCTATTTGTATTACCAACTACTATCTCAAATGTAATAAATCTAAAAAAAAAATATAATCTCCTCAGCTACAACACCCTGTTCTTACAACTCCCATTTCTCCTGAAGCCAACAGAATAGTCATTCATCGCCCAAGAGTGTCCTTGGCTGGAGAACTCTTTGCTCTCAGATAGCCTTCTCTGCTCTCCCTTATCACCATGGCACTGGAAGACACACAGCTTGAGTTGAATGCATCTTGTGGTTGGATTCCTGGGAAGTATTTTGCTCATACTTTGATTTTGCTGTATACTCCTGATGGTGGTCAGCATCACTCAGTTAAGTAATGACTATAATACTGCTAATTCTTGAATTTAAATGTACTTTTAGACTCGCTCAATTATGCATTTGTATTTCCAAATTCATTTCTCATTAGTTTCCAACAAGAAGACATATGTACCCATGTGCCCTTTTACTTTGAATGTGAGGATGAGCTTGCCATATTCTACTTACATTCTGCATGAACAATGGCTGGGGATGATCAAGTGCTTACTACTGACATCACTATTCCCATTTATTTTTATCTTATTACTAATTTTTATGTTACAACAACTTTGAAAGGAGGGCATACCATAATTTTAAATATAGTACAGTTGAGGTATATAAAGAAGTTACCTATTATCTTATCCTATCGCTGCAATAGTATAAGGAAACTTGGGGAGGAAAGGGTTTATTTAGCTTACACTTCCATATCATTGTTCATCATTGAAGGAAGTCAGGACAGGAACACAAACAGGGCAGGAACCTGGAGACAGGAGCTGATGCGAGCCCATGGAGGGGTGCTGCTTACTGGCTTGCTCTTCTAACTAGCTCAACCTACCAAGACCACCAGCACAGGAGTGGCACCGCCTACTGGGGGATGGGTCCCTCCTCTATCAATTGCTAATTAAGAAAACGCCCTACATGCTTGTGTATACAGCCTGATATGCCAGAACCATTTTCTTAACCAAGGGTCTCTCCTCTCAGATGACTCTAGCTTGTGTCAAGTTGACATTAATCCAGCCAGCACACATCTTAATGCACGATTGCGCAGCTCACAGCAGCACCAGACCAGGAATTCAGGTAGCCTCGCTTTAGAATTAAGCCAGTGTCATCTCCAATGTACGTAGTCATCACTACGTAGGTCCTCAGGATTCAACCTTGGACATGACATTTGGCCTAGATCTGATTTATCCATATAAAGAGAAGAAATCTTGCCAGTGAAGCTCACATGAGGCTGTCGCACAAAAGAAGAGAATGTGATACGTTCTAGTATTCTCCCAAGAGGGTGCGACGGCAAAGCAAGACAAAGCAGAAGCTACCAATCACGGACTAACTCCTCCTGCCTGAACTGACACCAACGCGGTGTGGTCTGAAGATCACTGTTACTATGGACTATGCATCCAGAAATACCAACATGAAAGCCATCCCAGTCCAGAAGCAACCAGTGTGACAGTGTAACAAGTGGGGGAATAACTCAGGCAGAAAGAAGGCTGGAGTAACACACTGAAACCTCCTTTCTGGAAAGAATAGAGAAATGTCTGCCAAAACTCACAGGGAACTTGAAAGGTAGTTGAGGAACATTTGTGTTGGAGCAGCAGTGGCAAGATAGCCTGATGGGAGCTGAACCTGGCACGCTAGAGAGCCTGGGAGACAGAGAGCCTCAGGAGAGCATCAGTGCCTTCTCTTGAAGAAAAGTGTGGCTATGGAATGCTAGGTTCATGTGACATTAATTTAGAAACAATTATTTAACACATTAATAAAATTACAAAAAGGTGTAAACACAACCATATAATGTGTATGTATTAATAAAGAGAAATTGTTTACTCCACAACCTTTTAGAGCTCAAATTAGATTCCCGGTAAAGTGAGCTTTACTAACTGTGACAGCAGACAAAGCTTAATGACCCATAATAAAAATGTTAACAATGCCAGATTACAGAATATTAAAATAACCTACTGTACCAGAAAACTAAAATGAGAGATTAAATAAGTAAGCTCATTAGGGGTTGATGGTCATGAAGAAGATCATTCTCACATATCCATGCATAGCAGAGTAATCTCCAGAGTGTTCTAGCAGTGCATTCTGTGCACTAAGAGAAAAGCAAACACTTTATCAAACACTCTGAGAGAATTTGACAAAAAAGCCAAAGTTATTCAAAAAACCTTGTGTTTGATTCAACTCCACCCTTCCTTCCTCCAACAGAATAAACAAGTCCTAAGAAGCAAGAGGTGTTCTTGTTTCTTCATCGTGCTGGCTGAACAAATTGTGTCCTTTTTAAAATTAAGGAGACTGTGAGAATTAAAAAAAAATAACCAGGGGTGAGTTAAACCGCTGGTGGACATGTAAGCTCCTGTGGTTTCCAGGCTGACTTGCTCATACTCTTTGCTCATTTTATGTCGTCCCACAGATAAGCATGCCACCATCTCAGTTGATGATAACTCGGGCACGATGGCTTTCTAAGCATCAGGCTACAAGTTAAGTGGCATGCAAGCTGGGGTAAGGACTGTGGGTCTGTCATGCACCAGGACATCTGTGAGGCAGATATGATGATACGTCCCATGTTACAAGTGAAAATAAAAGGGTCGGAGGCATATGGGAGGTTCTAATATAAAACTAAGTGGCAGACCTGGGAATCTAAGGGCCTGCGATCCACTCCGCTCAACTGTGTAAGGATTAAACACGTGGAGATTTATGGAAATACAGTCACGTCTTGTAGGCGTAAGTCACAAACAATGCCACAGCAGTTTGGAATTATAATTAATAGGGTAGTATTTATTTAAAGGGGAAAAAAACTTACAGATCACCGTCAGCCCTCTGTACGACCAGGAAGGGAGTCTAGCCGCCAGCCGAGCAGGAAGTGAAGAGAGAGAGAGAAGGAAGTGGCCGCTTTTTTAAAGGGAGAGAGACCACGCCCCAATGGGCGGGTATCTCAGCGGCTATAGGCTGGAGGAGCGGAAGGACCTCCCGCAACAACGTCTATTTAAAGGGGGGGAAACGGAATGGCCATGACATCTACGATCATGCAATTAACAAAACTGAGCCAACAGCAGAGGTGCCACAAAGATTAAAGTGTCAACGTCTATGATATGTCTGGGAAAAGGCCAGTGATAAGTGAAAACTAATAACTTGCTGTCTGCAGGAGAGATAGCTAACTCCCAGTAGCCACTAAATCATACCCACAGGAAAGACAACTAACTCCCAGTAGCCACTAGATCATACAGTACTTAAGAATGGTTATGACAATTGGTATTGGTATTGGATTGGTATTACTGTCGGGTAGTGGTGGTGCACACCTTTGATCCCACTTGGGAGGCAGAGGCAGGTGGATCTCTCTGAGTTCGAGACCAGCCTGATTTACAGAGTGAGTTCCAGGACAGGCTTCTAAACTACAGAGAAACCCTGTCTTGAAAAACCATAAGAAAAAGAAAACAAGAACAGATTGGAAAACAGATAAACAGTTAAATAATTTCAAGTGCAGACTTAATCCTTGAATAGGAATACTACACATTACAATAATATTACATTTTCCCAAATTATTTCCTAAGAAATGAAATTGAAAGCCAAGTTAACACACAGGAGCTGATAGAGGAAGTGAAATTGGCGTTGCCCTGTGTTCCTGAGTTCATTTAGAAGAGAACCCACTGGTATGGACACTTCTTAGATAGAAAAAGAATTATTAAATAATAAAGAGGAAGCAGACTTAGTGGAACTTAAAATCAACTTCTTGGAGAAAAGAATGCAGCTCGTTGGCACTGAACTGATTCTATGAATCCTTCTAAATCTGCACACTGAAGCAGCAGGACAGAGGTTAGAGGAACCACTTAGCCAGTCCATGGAACAATTAACCAGCTCTTTCAGAGAAAGCAGTCTCAACTCGTGTAGTGACAAATTGCAAGTTTATTTTTTGAACAAAGTTATCCAGAGAAAAGGTATCTGATTTCTGACTAATGATATTGATATTTAGAAAAGAAAGATTAACAGATTTGACAACATATAAGTAATTAAGTTCTATAAATTAATATGTAGTAAAAGTATAAGATTAATGTATTTTTTTTTTTTTTGGTTTTTCGAGACAGGGTTTCTCTGTGGCTTTGGAGCCTGTCCTGGAACTAGCTCTGTAGACCAGGCTGGTCTCGAACTCACAGAGATCCGCCTGCCTCTGCCTCCCGAGTGCTGGGATTAAAGGCGTGCGCCACCACAGCCCGGCCAAGAGTAATGTATTTTATAAAGTAAAATATATTACAATATAGCACCTTAATAGGTGAAGTGATTATACAAATTAAAAATACAAACATTCCTAACTACAAAGATATTAAGCATAGTTTCAATATGTGAAAAAACAAGCAATAAATGAATACAGTTTCTATAATATTCGAGAGTGAAGTAATCCTTATACTTTACAAAGTTGTCCAAACTAAAACTTTGTGAGGCAATGGAATGGCTCAGTAGGTAAAGGCACTTGCCCCCCAGTCAAGACTGATAGCTTGAGTTCCGTGCCTGTAACTCACATGATATAAAGGAAGAAATGATTTGAAAGCCATTCTCTGTTATCTCACACATGTATGGCCCCTGACCCAACAAATAATAAAGAAATGTAATTTTTTAAGTTACAAATTTGCATTCTACTTCAGTTTTTTTTTTTTTCTGAAGGCAATATATGGGTGTGACTGAAGTAGCCATCAAGTTATGGTAATGCTGACCTCTAACCTTCACACACAAGCGATAGAGGTGGGAAGATCAGACATCCATAGCCAGCCTCTCTAAATAGGGAGCATATGTGAGGCTAGTCTTTACTACACAGAGAAAAGGTGAAAAGGGGGGTGGAAAAAATAAGGAAGAAAGGAAGGAGAGAGAGAAAGAGAGAGAGAGACACTATGAAAATGATACTCATAAAAATCACCTTCCAGGAAGCACAGGCTGTGACTGCACAGAGCAGACCAAGAGGTGAGTGATCACCCACCCAGTTGGACATCCCAATCTATAGGCCCTCGGTACCTGGGCAAAACCCCAGGCCCCTCCCCCATCTGCATCGCCTTCTCTAGCCAGCCACCTGGCAAGCTTCCTACAGGTAGGCTTCCTAAGCTATAAGCCCCACTCTGCCCCCAACCCTCATATCCGTTTTGACCGCACAGGAACTCTGAAGCACAGGCTGTGACTGCACTGAGCAGACCAAGACAGCAGACAAAGAGAGTGGACCAAGACAGTGGGCCAAGAGAGGCCTCAGCGGCTCTCTGAGAGACAGACAGTGGCAGTACAAAGCAGTCCAAAACCAGTTTCCAAAGACACACACAGCAACTACGAAGATTGGACCAAAAGGTAAAGACAATGCCAGCACCAACTGGAGGAAGGGATGAGTAGGTGCCAATGTAAGAATTCATTGAACAACCTAAAAAGCAACATGGTAACACCAGAACCCAGTGGTCATACAACATTTGGGTTTGATCATCCTAACCCAGAAGAAGCAGAAGAAAACAATTTTAAATGTAACTTTATGAGGATGACAGAGACCTTTAAAGAGCAAATGAAAAATTTCCTTAAAGAAATGGAGGAAATGACAAACAAAAAATGGGAGAAATCATAAATTTCTTAAAGAAACCCAAGAAAACCAAGAAAAAACAATCAAATAGGTAAGGCAATCAGTTCAAGACTTGAAAACTGAAAGAGAGGCAATAAAGAAAACACAAACCAAGGGAATTCTGGAAATGGAAAAATCTGGGAAAACAAAAGGGAACTGCAGATACAAGCATAACAAGCAGAATACAAGAGATGAAAGAGAGAATCTCGAGTGTTGAAGATAGCATAGAGATGTAAATGAGTCTGCTCATTTGTTTCTGGGCCACCAAATAAGAATAATAAAACAGAAACTATATTAATTACAACAATGTTTGGACTATTAGCTCAGGCTTCTTATTAACTAACACTTAATCTTAAATTAACCCATTTCTATAAATCTGTGTATTGCTGCTAGGTTGTGATTTACTGGGTAAGGTTCTGTTCTGGTGTCTTCTCCTTTGGCAGCTCTATAGCATCTCTCTGACTCTGCCTACTCTCTCTTTCTCTCTCTCTCTCTCTCTCTCTCTCTCTCTCTCTGTCTCTCTCTCTGTCTCTCTCTCATATATATATATATATATATATGTATATATATATATATATATATAATCTTCTAGGCACAGCTATATTATGCCCTGCTATATGCTGAAACAGTTTGTCATTATCCGAAGATAATAAAACATTCACAGCATAGAGAGAGGAATCCCACATCATCTCCCTTTTTCTGTCTAAATGAAAAGGAAGGTTTTAACTTTAATATGGTAAAATTACATAAACAAAACAGTTATTAAGCAAGAATTATAGGTACAATATTTAGTCAATTTACATTTGGCAAATTAAGGAAAATACTCTATCAACTATCTTCGTGAGTCTAAAGTTTTATATCTAATTTATCTTTTATCATAACTAAGGAAAACTATAACTATTTGTCTTCAAGTCTTCAAAGACCACAGAAGGATAAAATATTACCTAAGTAAACAGGAAGTGCATTGTATGCAACTTCCAAAGTTCTAGAATTGACAGTCACCAACATTGGATCATCCATCTTCAGCCTATATTTCCATGAAGCAGAAAATTTGAAAGGTTGTTTCACATATATTGGCAGTTTGTTAGTCGTGTTCTTCTGTGTCCTGCAGAATGTCTGGCACAATCTTTCATAATCAGAAGGAACCCTAAAGGACCATCCCATATTTTGGAAAGTTCAGCAGTCACTTTCCTATGGGTTCTGTATGTCTATTTTATACAGAATACCATCAAGCAGTACAGACAAGAACAGTTTCTTCCCCAAATGGCTAGCTTTGTCATATTGAAGGCAAATTCCAAAATGGGCAGTGAAGAAACCCATTTCTCAATAGTGAGACATAGCTGCTGAAGTGTTAGTGCTGCCAGAAGCAGCTATGTCTCACTATTGAGAAAAGTCTAAGTTCTTAAAACATTTTAAATGCCATATTCTGCAAGTCTTTAAAAGGTTTAAAGAATACCTACCCATCTGAATCTAGAAAACCTAACATGACTACAAGTTTGGCTATTATAGATGGTTATCTATTAATCTTTATTTCATAGTTATACACTACATTTTTAAATGAATTACACAAACAAAATACTGTAAACAAGAGCAGAAATATCTATCTATATCTATCTATATCTCTCTATATATATACAGTGTAACAAATTTTCCTTCAATTTGTATCAATAGACCAAGATCCATACCAACACAAAGTATTCATCTCTATATCATATTCCCATTTAAATGAAAACAAACATTTATAAACAATCATTTTGGGAATTTGACTGTGGTTTTCTCTAAGCTACTTCCTGTTGTTTGTTGGGCAAAGTATCCTTAGAGTATAGAGACCTTTCAGGGGGTTCTTGTTCTATCAAACCACATTAGCCTGGAAGGAATTCACAGGTTCTCATCTTCTGTGTAAACAAAAGCAGAATCTCTTTTCCAAAGTAACATAACCTTAGACTCAAATTTTAAGTGAAGATACCTTTAAAATATATATGTTGATTTAGCTTAGCAGCCCCCAGAATCAAATGTCTCTCTGCAGTCAAAAAATTCAAAGAGAGCACAATAATATGATTAATTCAGACTCTTTGAGTATTTTTCATCTTTACATGGCTTTTTTCTTTAATCCCTTAATCTATGACTGTGTGTATTCTTTCATATTACATTTATTGTTTCTTTAAAGGCTTTGTTTTACTTTTTAAAACCTATTTCTTTTTATAATTGCCTATACTGTTTTCTTCTTTGTCTTAAGCCTATGTACATTTATCCAACACTGTGACCCATTCAGAGGTCTTTTTGTCTGAATTCATCTTTATTGCATATCTGTTATCATTTTTTTGACCAGGAATACTTTTTTAAATTCTAAATCTAAGCAGCATGGCTAGGGATAAGGTTACTTTGCCTTTTGGTCCCACACAGTTCTACATGGTAGAGGTACATTCACCGCCAGCTCTGTGAGCCATGCTCAATGGCCCAACTCCAGGGATGTAGCAGATCTATGTCACCATTAAGCAATTTGTAATGTGCTGCTCGCAGACTCCATTTAAGTACAAGACCTCTTGAATAAACCAGAGTTCATGCTACTAGCATGAACCAGGAAGCCACTATTTTTTAAAGAAGCCACAACTCTGCTTCCTGCCAGAAAACAGAGCCAATCTTTTTAAAAAAATGGCTACCGAGAAGCTGTGCTTAACTCTGTTCTTTTGTATCTAGAATTCCTTCCCAGGCTCTCTCGGTTTTTATGTGGATATAGTTGCCCAACTCTGGTGTCATCTGTAAACAGAGGCTGATTGTTTGTTTGCCAGCTGCCCAGACAAAAATAATCACATAGAAGCTATATTAATTACAACACTATTTAGCCTATTAGCTCAGGCTTATTATTAACTATTACATCTTAATTAACCCATATCTATTAATCTGTGTATTGCAATGAGGCTGTGGCTTAACAGGTAAGGATCTGTTCTGGCATCTTTCTTCTTTTGCAGCTGCATGGCAAATCTCTGACATTGCCTACTCTCTCTCTATATATATATCATCAAGCATGCCTATATTCTGCCCTGCTATAGGCTAAAGCAACTTCTTTCTTAACCAATGAAATAAAACAAATTCATAGCATGCAGAGGGGAATCCCACATCATAGAGGAAATAGATTAATAGGCCAAAGAAAATGTCAAATCCAACAAATTCTTAAGACAAAACACCCATGAAATCTGGACACCATGGAAAAAAACAGTCCTAAGGATGATAGGCATAAAAAAAGGAGAAGAACTCCAGCTCAAAGGCACAGAAAATATATTGAACAAAATCATTGAAGAAAACTTTTCCAACCTAAAGTAGGTTATTTCTATGAAGGTACAATAAGCTTACAGAACACCAAACAGACTGAACCATAAATAGGCCCCTTGCCATATAATAATCAAAACACAAAACATACAACAAAAAAGAAAGAATATTAAGAGCTTCAAAGGAAAAAGGCTAGGTAACATCTAAAGGCAGACCTATCAGAATTGTATCTAACTTCTCAGTGGAAACCATGAGAGCCAGAAGGTCCTGAACAGATGTACTGTAGACACTAAAAGACCATGAATGGAAATCCAGATGACTATACCCAGAAAAGCTTCCAATCACCATCAATGGAAAAAACAAGATATTCCATGGCAAAACCAGATTTAAACAACACATATCCAGAAATCCAGTCCTACATAAAATACTAGAAGGAAAACTCCAACCCAAAGAAGCTAACTGTAACCACAAAAATGCAGGCAACAGATAACCGCACACCAGAAAACCCCAAAGAAGGGGAAAACACAAACACTACCACCAAAAAATAAGAATTCACAATCACTGGTCATTAATATCTTTTAATATCAATGGACTCAATTCTCCTATAAAAAGACACAGGCTAAAAGAATGGACACAAAAGCAGGATCCATCCTTCTACTGTATACAAGAAACATACCTCAACCTCAAAGACAGACATTACCTCAGAGTAAAGGGATGGGAAAAGATTTTCCAATCAAATGGACCTAAGAAACTGGTATAGCTATCCTAATGTCTAACAATATAGACTTCAAACTAAAATCAATCAGAAGAGATGGAAAAGGACACTTCATACTTATCACAGGAAAAATTCATCAAGATGAAGACACAATCCTGAACATCTATGCCCCAAATACAAAAGCACTCACATATGAAAAAAAAAATTACTAAAGCTTAGACAGCCCATCAAACCCCACACACTAATAGGAGGAAACTTCAAAACCCCTCTCTCCACAATGGACAGGTCAACCAGACATAAACTTAACAGAGAAATACGAGAACTAACAGATGTCATGACTCAAGTGGACTTAATAGACATCTACAGAACATTCACCCAAACACAAAAGAATGTACCTTCTTCTCGGGACTTCATAAAACCTTCTCTAAAACTGACCAAATACTTGGTAATTAAGCAAACCTCAACAGATTAAAAAAAAATGGAGTAACCCCATGTATCCTATTGGATCACCATGGTTTAAAGTTAGAATTTAACAATAATACTAATTGCAAAAAACCTACAATCTCGTGGAAATTGGACAGTGAACTATTGAGTCACCCTGGGTC
Source organism: Microtus ochrogaster (assembly GCF_000317375.1). NCBI lineage: Eukaryota > Metazoa > Chordata > Mammalia > Rodentia > Cricetidae > Microtus > Microtus ochrogaster. The sequence continues at coordinate 1,593,883 of NW_004949149.1, forward strand.
AAGGAAGAAATAAAAATAGATATTAAAGACATCCTAGAATTCAACAAAAATGAAAGCACAACATGCCCAAACCTATGGGACACTTTGAAATCCATGCTAAAAGGAAAGTTCATAGCACTCAGTGCCTACATAAAGAAAGTGGAGAAAGCTCACACTAGTGACTTAACAGCACACCTGAAAGCTCTAGAAAAAAAAGAAACAGACTCACCCTGGAGGAGTAGATGACAGAAAATAATCAAATTGAGAGCTGAAATCAATAAGAAACATAAAATCAATGCAAAAAGAGAGCTGGTTCTTTGAGAAAATCAGCAAGATAGACAAACCCTTGGGCAACTAATTAAAGGCAGAGAGAGAACATCCAAATTAACAAAATCAGAATTGAAAAGGGGGAAATAACAACAGACACTGAGAAAATCCAGAGAATCACTAGGTCATACTACAAAAACCTGTACTACATCAAATTGGAAAATGTAAAAAAATAGACAAATTTCTGGATAGGTACCACATACCAAAATTAAATTAAGACCAGGTGAACTATTTATATAGACCTATAACCTGCAAGGAAATAGAAGCAGTCATCAAAAGCCTCCCAATCAAAACAAAAACAAACAAGCAAAAAAAAAAAATGGCCAGATGGTTTCAGTGCCGAATTCTACAAGAACGCCAAAGAAAAGCTAACCTATACTCCTCAAATTGTTCCACATAATAGAAAGAGAAGGAACATTACCAAACTCTTTTTATGAGACTACAGTTTTCCTAATACTGAACCCACACAAAGACTCAACCAAGAAAGAGAATTATAAACCAATCTCACTCATGTACATTGTTGCAAAATACTCAGTAAAATATTGGTGAACCAAATCCAGAAACACATTAGAAAAGTCATTCACCATGAACAAGTAGGCTTCATCCCAGAGACGCAGGGATGGTTCAACATAGGAAAGAAAATCTGCCAATGTAATCCACCATATAAATAAACTGAAATAAAAAAAAAACATATGATCATCTTATTAGATGCTGAAGGAGCATTCGACAAAATCCAAGACTCCTTCATGATAAAGGTCTTGGAGAAATCAGGGAAATAAGGAACATATCTAAACATAATAAAAGCAATATACAGCCAATATCAAATTAAATGGAAAGAAGCTCATAGTGATTCCACTAAAATTAGAAACAAGGCTGTCCACTCTCCCCATATCTATTCAAAATAGTTCTTAAAGTTCTAGCTAAAGTAATAAGACAACAAATGGAGATCAAGGGGATTCAACTTGGAAAGAAAGAAGTTAAACTTTCTCTATTTGCAGGATATGATAGTATACAAAAGTGACCCCAAAAACTCTACCAGGGAACTCCTACAGCTGATAAATACCCTCAGTAATGTGGCAGGATACAAAATCAACTCAAAAAAATCATTAGCCGTCCTATATACAAATGGTAAAGGAGCTGAAAAATAAATCAGAGAAACATCAACCTTTACAACAGTCACAATTAACAGAAAATATCTGGGGGTAACACCATGCAAAGACATGAAAGACATGTTTGAAAAGAATTTTAAGTCTTCGAAGAAAGAAATTGAAGAAGATATGAGAAAATGGAAAAATCCTCCATGCTCTTGGACAGATAGGATCAACATAATAAAAATGGCAATTCTACCAAAAGCAATCTATAGATTCAACACAATCCCCACCAAAATCCCAAGACAATTCTTCACAGACCTTGAAAGAACAATACTCAACTTCATATGGAAAAATGAAAAACCCAGGATAGCCAAAAAAAAAAAAATCCTGTACAATAAAGGAACTTCTGCATGCATCACCATCCCTGACATCAAGCTCTATTATAGAGCTACAGTATAAAAACAGCCTGGTGTTGGCATAAAAACAGACAGGTAGACAAATGGAATTGAATCAAAGACCCCAATATTAACCCACTCACCCATGAACAGTGAAGTTTTGACAAAGAAGTTAAAATTATACAATGGAAAAAAAGAAAGAATATTCAATAAATTGTTGGTATAACTGGATGTCAACATGTAGAAGAATGCAAATAGATCCATATCTATCCCCATGAACAAAACTCAAGTCCAAATAGATTAAAGACCTCAATATAAATCCACCCACACTGAACCTGACAGAAGAGAAAGTAGGAAGTAGCCTTCAATACTTGGGTACAAGAGACTACTTTCTAAATATAACACCAGTAGCACAGGCACTGAGAGCAACAATAATTAAATGGGACCTCCTGAAACTGAGAAGCTTCTGTAAAGCAGGAAGCACAGTCAATAAGACAGAAAGGCAGCCTATTGAATGGGAAAATATCTTCACCAACCACACATCAGACAAAGGACTGATTTCCAAAATATATAAAGAACTTAAGAAATTAGACATCAAAATATCAAATAATCCATTTAAAAATGGAGTACAGATTTAAACAGAGAATTCTCAATGGAAGCACCTTAAATGGCCAAAAAAGGCACTTAAGGACACGTTAAACATCCTTAACCATCAGGGAAATGCAAATCAAACCAACTCTAAGATACCAACTTATACCTGTCAGAATGGCTAAGATCAAAAACATCAATGACAGCTTATGCTGGAGAAGATGTGGAGTAAGGGGAACAATCCTCCACTGCTGGTAGAAATTCAAACTTATAAAACCACTCTGGAAATCAGTTTGGCGATTTCTCAGAAAAAATGGGAATCAACCTACCTCGAGAGCCAGAAATACCACTCTTAGGCATGATGCTCAAATCATACTACAAAGACATTTGTTTAACTACGTTCATAGCAGTATTATTTGTAATAGCCAGAACCTGGAAAGAACCAAGATGCCCCTCAACCAAAGAATGGATTTTAAAAAAGTGGTATATTTACACAATTTACTCAGTAAAGTGGTAAATTTATACAATTTACTCAGCAGTAAAAAACAATGACATCTTGAAGTTTGCATGCAAATGGATAGAACTAGAAAAAATCATTGTGAGGCAAGCCTGACTCAGACAGATGAGCTTGGTATGTACTTACTCATAAGAGAATACTAGCTTTAAAGCAAAGGATAATGAGTCTATAGTCCACAACCCCAGAGAAGCTAAATAACAAGAAGAACTGTAGAAGGAGCAGTGGGCCTGCTTTTTGTCCCACCCGGCTCCCACCTGGCTAGCTCAATCTTAATCTGAGGGTCATGGGTTCGAGCCCCATGTTGGGCACCATTTGTAGAAGGAGCAGCGGGCCTGCTTTTGGTCCTGGCTGGCTCGCGCATGGCTAGCTTAGCCCCGGAATAACAACACACAAACTGTATTCATATAAACACTACCTGGCCCGTTATATCTAGCCTCATCTTGGCTAATTCTCATATCTTGCTTAACCCATTTCTAATAATCTGTGTAGCACCATGAGGTGCTGTCTTACTGGGAAAGATTCAGCATGTCTGACCTGGCAGCTGGCTCCATCGCGTCTGGCTCCATGGCATCTGACCTCACTTCCCTTCTTCCTAGCATTTTGTTCTGTCTACTCCACCCACCTAAGGGCTGGCCTATCAAATGGGCCAAGGCAGTTTCTTTATTAACCAATGAAATCAATACAAACAGAAGACCCTCCCACATCAGAGAACTCTAAGAAAAACATATATAGATCCCCCTGGGACAGGGAAATAGACAATATCTTTTGACAAAATTGGGAACATGGGGTTGGGAGGGGAAAGGAGAATAGAAGGGAAAGAGGAGGAAGAAGGGGAAGGGAAAGAAGAACTTGAGGGAATGGGATAATTGAGATGGGGGAAGGACGGAGATGAGAGCAAGGAAAGAGATATCTTGATTGAGGGAGCCATTGTGGGGCTAGCAAGAAACCTGGCACTAGAAAAATTCCCAGGAATTCCATAAAGATGACCCCAGCTAACACCCTAAGCAATAGTGGAGAGAGTGCCAAAATTGTCCTTGTCCTGTAGTCAGTTTGACGACTATCTTACATGTCACCATAGAGCCTTCATCCAGCAACTGATGGAAGCAGAGACAGAGATCCACAGTGGAGCACTGGACTGAGCTCCCAAAGTCCAGTTGAAGAGTGGGAGGAGTGAGAATATGAGCAAAGAGGTCAAGACCATGATGAGGACACCCACTGAAACAGCTGACCTGAGCTAATGGGAGCTCACCAACTCCAGCCGAATAGGAAAGGAAACAGCATAGGACCAAACTAGGCCCTCTGAATGTGGGTGACAGTCGTTTGACTGGGGACAGACTGTGGAGCTACTAGCAGTGGCAGCAGAATATATCCCTACTGCTTGTACTGGCCTTTTAAAACTGATTCTCTTTGGAGGGATAGCTTACTCAGCCTAGATATTGTAGGGAGGGCTTTGGTCCTTCCTCAAAGCAATGTGCCTTACCCTCTCTGAGAAGTGGATGGGGTGGGGGTGGAGAAGAGAGAATGGGAGGAGGTGGGAACTGGGATTGGTATGCAAAATGAAAAGAGGAAAGTCTTTTTAAAAAATAAAATAAAAAGCTGGGTGGTGGTGGCGCACACCTTTAATCCCAGCACTCGGGAGGCAGAGGCAGGTGGAGCTCTGTGAGCTTGAGGCCAGCCTAGTCTACAAGAGCTAGTTCCAGGACAGGCATCAAAGCTACAGAGAAACCCTGCCTTGCAAAAAACCAAAATAAAATAAAATGAAATGAAATAAAAAATTTGCCTTCCAAATTCTGTCAACTGCATTCTGCTCCACCCAGGGTGGTTATACAATCCTTACCAGTAGTTCTTGCTCATCCTTAAAGTCTCCCTGCAGAATGCAAGCAAGTTTAGAACACAGACTTTCAATCCCTCATTTCTTCAATAAATACTAGATGACAAGTAGCATTTTATGTGGGTTTGAATGCCTTTCAATGTGCTGAAATGCTTTTTCTGTTTCTTCGTATGCGCAATGTCTATTCATGTTCTTTCCCTACACCCAGTGGCCTTGTACCCATCCTTCTTTATTCATATTTCCATGGTTTCTATTAGAGAAAAATTTCCTACCTATCCCCTCTCTCCCCAGCTCAGCGTTTTCATTTTCAATTTCTCCAGATTCTTCTTATTCCCAACAAAGGAAATTTTTTTCAGTGAGTCAGACTTATGTTTTGATTGATGCCTGTTTTAGAAGCTGGAAGTGAGTTAACAGTTGGAAATTTCTAGTGAGATACTTCTGGGATTTCTAGGTGACAACTCATCAATTATAATAACTTTTCTTTAGCTTGCTTGTTTTTGAGTCCATGTTCTTCTTTCTGCTTTGTTGGTTAAACTGGTCATCACAGGGACACTCCAGGTGTGAGCAGAGCCACCTTATTTGTACATCTAGCAGAACTGTTTCTAGAATTTTGTCATTAGTTATGACATTCTCTTTGGGCTAATATTGTGTGTGTATATATATATATATATATATATATATATATATATATATACAATATGTATATATATATGTGTGTTTGTGTATGCACACGTGTTTCATGTTAATAAAATGCTTATAATTTAATTTGTTGAGTCATTGTTATTGTATGTATATGTCTGAGTATGTATCTGCACGGTGTCTATACATGTGTATATGGGTGTGTATATGTAGGCATACATCTGAACATACAAGTGTGTTTGTGTGCATATGGAGACCAGATATTAACATCTAATGTTTTCTCTGATGGTTTTTTATCTAACTTTTTAAGACAGGATCTCTCTGAAACTGGAGCTCACTGATCCCACAAGACTGAGGAGTTGAAGAATTCTGTGAATTCCCCTGGTTTTGCCTGCACCCCAGTGCTAGAATGCCAACGTGGGCCACTGAATCCAGGGTAAAATGGGTGCTGGGTATCAAAATATACACCCTCACACATATGCATCAGGATCCTTACCTACAGAGTCATCTTGCTAGCCCTGAATTATCATTATTTTTTTAAACATCTGCAAAGACTATTAAATTATTTTCAACTGAATTTTTTCAACTGTGGATATTTGCATATGATATTCCTTTGACTCCAAGGATATGATGAATTATTTTCAGATTTAATAAGCTTTGATTTCTAGAAAAAAACTTAATTGATAGTAATATATTATTCTTTCAATGAACAACTGTTTTTTTTTTAATTTACTAAAGTCTTTTGAACTTATGTTCACAAATAAATAAGCTAGGCTACCTAGCATAATATTAACATGAACCAATATTAACTCCAAGCCTTATTAGGAGATGGTATAACATTTCATTGGCTTGAGAAGGTCAGTATATCAAGGAAGACAACGTAATGTATAGTATATGTCCTAAAAATCACAGCTTTAATGCAGAAAGGAGAAGCAGGCAAATGTACCACTGGTCTTAGCATCGCTTTTAAAAGCAAACGATAAAAGGGAATTTCAGCACCTGCGTTGTGGGTCCAAGAACAATTCCTAAGGTTGGTCCCACTGATTTGTTTGGTGCATTGCATTCAATAATGGTGCAGCTCTTAACAACGACAGAGCTCGCCAACAGTGGCAGTTTCCATAATGCCCAAGTCTCCTGGAACACTGCCAAAATTAAGCATATGTTGGACCACCAAGTAAGGCACCATAAAATTAAATTGACAGAAACTCTATCTGTGAAAAATTGCAAAGAAAACAATGATACAAGAAATTTTCAATTGCTTGAAAATGAAGCACCACGGGTTTAAATAATCTGTGGCCCAGTGTAGAAGTCCCAACAGACATCAGAAAAGCAAAAAAGAACAAAATGATGTCATTTTTAAACATGGGAGTATTTACATAAGAAACGAATTTCCAGGAAATCCACAGATTGTGAACTGGAAAATAAGAGGAAACGGGCAAGTCGGTTCTGGGAAGAGCTGCTGAGCTGACCGACTGTTTCCCAGTACAGACAGCCAAGCAGGTTGCACTGTAAGGAGTCAGTAACGGACGAAGAGAAGGGAGTGAAGCTGATAACTGCCTCATGGGTCAGAACTGTTGACAGCATGCTAAGTTTCCACAGGACAAAGGAACCAATGCAGACAAGGCCTGAATCTGCCTGCTTAAATGTGGTGAAATTCACGAGCACTTGGGTACCAATTCTGTCAACCCCAGCTTCAGCGTGAGAAGATGCTACCAAAAAACATACCATTTCCTTCCCTTTTCTTGTTTGTTCAAAGATGAACTCTCAGAGATCTGCATAGAATGCAAGCGTCTTTCTCTGTTTCTTCCAACAAGGCTTTCCGCTTGGGTATACCTGTCACTCAGCAGGGCACGTTGTTTTTTTGGATCCTCCTCTGATGGTGGCTCATGGGTATCAGTGTGTTTCCTCCACGTTCCCATCCTTTCCTGTTGTCTCAGGAAAGGTTCCCACACAAGGTTTTTTACCTCAACTGCTTGGCCTACAGATGCTATGGTTACCATTTCACAGTGTCTTCCACGCTCCTAAAGTTTTGCTATAGAATTATTTGTGGATGTCTCCCAGCCCCTGCCACCAGGTCCGGTCTCCTTGTCCTTTGTATGGTTTCCAGAAAGATATTTAGCATTTGGCATTAACCAGTGCCATCTTCTTTGTGGAACCAGAACAGTTCGTGCAATGGTGAAATGGTGATGTTAGGAAGACGCACAGATAATGATGCAAGTCAACTTTCACATATTTTCTGGACTATTTAGTGAGCACCTGTAATATATTCAGACATCTGTGCCGGCTAATTTGGTTGTCAGCTTGGCTGAATTGAGAAGATGCCTAGAAAACTGGTAATTTTCACTTCTAGGAGTATCTGTGAAGGGGATTTTGAGAAGACTGTTTCCCGTGTGAAGGAGCTGGGCAGATAGGAATTCCCGGGGATGGGAAAGATCACGGGAAAAATGGAACACGAAAGCAGAAGTAGGAAACTAGCCTTTGCTCATGCTCCCGTTTCTGCGCAAGCACCCTTGTTCACTGTTGTTGTCTAAGGACATGAGACTCCAGGTTCTCTAATTATTGACCACAGACTTGCACAAGTGGACCCGTCTCTAGGGACAGCCAAGCCTCTGGTCCTACTTAAACTGGGGCTGCCCTTGGCCCTTCTGCCATTCTGAGGCTTCCACCTTATTCATCTGGGAAGATGTGCTCTCCATCCTGCAAGCATTCACTGTGGGACTTTTCAGCCTCTGGGATCCTCTGAGTTAGGCAATAAGTCATCTTCTGTAATAACATATTCTTTTGGTTCTGCTTCTCTGGAGAAGGCTGAGTAATACAGCCAACCCCCAAGGAAGTATTTCTAATAAATGTTAAAATCTACACAGAGTCACACACAAAAGAAATGCGCTCATTGAGTATTTTCAATATCTACCCAAATTAAGGAAGTTAACTTTAGGTTTTTAACACATTTAAATTGTGTTACTATGTACATTAAAGTAGTATTTACTTCTTTAGTATCACAAGGAAATGCCATAATTTTCAGGTAAGCATACAAAGCCACAAAACAAATGACTTTTTTACATAGACCATGTAGAACTAATTCTAGAATGAATCTTGTAATAAATTATCTCTTTGCCATTGCATAACTGGCTATAAATCTTCTACTACACACTTACCTGTAGATATCACTTTGACGGTAGTGAACACGCAGTATTTTGAAAACCAGGAAGATAATAAGAAATAGAATGAAAAGTTTTCACCAAATAGGGTTTAACACTGGTTTAGGGCCACCACAGCCTGTACACTGTGGTCCTCACTGAAACACAAGGAGAAGGCTTGGAGTGAAAGCGCACCCAGGAGAGACCAGATCAACACACCACAGACAGAAATTCTCCTTCATACAAACATTTATTTTCAGAGTGTAAGAAGTTAAACAGCGTGAAAAGCACTACAGGCGAGGCTGGGCTGTTACTGCAGCCCAGGATTGTTTACTGTTGGGCCTGAAGGGTCCAAGAATAAGAATATAAAATATAGATTGCAGAAATAAGAATGTAGAAATAAAGAAATATAAAGTTGTAAGCCTAGGAGAATGAGAACAGACTGTCAGCAGCCTTCTCAGCAGCTTGAGGATTGACCATTAACAGTGGGTTACTCTGCTTTACAACCCATAGCTCTATTAACAAGGCCAAAGCATCTCTCTGCAAACTGAGAGCCTACACCCCAGGCCATCCTTGATTAACAACAGATATGAGCTGAGCTAACTTTTAGGAGTTAGATATATGACCTCTGGGTTCACATTATCCCTGCTACGTGAAACTGGCAGCATCAAAGGGCAGAGCACAGGGCTTCAGTAAACAACCCCTGGAAGTACCAAGAAAGACAACAGATTAAGTACAAACACTAGTTTAACTGAAAAACTCTGATTGTAAAGTAAGGCAATCTGTGTCTGAGTTTTTCCTCGAGACTGTAAAAATTCCTTTGTTCAGACCTAATACTTGGTACATCTTAATGCAAGAAGGTGGGTTCAGAAACCGGCCTTTACCACAGCCTTCCTTACAAAATCCATCTCTGGCTGTGGGCTCAGCTAGCTGATAAGCTTTTTGTGCCCCCATGGAGATTTCTTATTTTATTTATTTTTTTATTTTTTCCTGGACTCTGGTTTCTGAAATAAAGTTTGCTTCAAGTTTTTTAGACTTTGATGGTCTGCCCCCATCTTTGCATGACCCCCATGGACCCAACAGGGCCTATGACACTTCTCTACTGAGTGTTAAAAATAAATGCTTCGGGCTGGAGAGATGGCTCAGTGGTTAAGAGCACTGACTGCTCTTCCAAAGGTCCTGAGTTCAATTCCCAGCAACCACGTGGTGGCCCACAACCATCTGAAATTCCGAAATGAGGTCTGGTGCCCTCTTCTGGCCTGCAGGTATACACTCACTCAAAAATAAATGCTTCATTGGTGGCAAATCCTGTTCAAGTTGGGCATCCTTGGGTCTTTACCACAGTTAAGAGCAAAGATTACTATAGAACACATTTTACTTGACTGCCTACATTTTCGATGCAAATCGAAAGAGAATCCTGAGGCCCCTAATTCTACCCAGCCTAAATTTTCAGCCTTCCTTCACATTGCTGGAAAAGCTGTCCTTGGCCACCGTCTTATAGCCAGTCCAAAGGCCTGTTCACAAGCGTTTACACAAAGGAAACCAGAATGAAGTTATTCAGGGAACCCAGAGGGATTGAAAAAAATAAATTCGGGAAGCAGGCAACACTTTTCTTGTGTTTTCAGAAGACTTGTTTGCTATTGTGTTAGTTACTATGGGGCAGGGCATGTCCTCTTTAACTTGTTTGCATCCTTCAGGTGAAGTTTGGTTCAAAGAAAACCCATCCACCATAGTTTATCACAATGGAATTTAAGAACCCTATGATGATTACTTCTTTTTATTGATACCCCACAGTGGCAAAGCAATTCAGAGCTACAGTGTCTTTGATAAAAATGCAACAAGTTTTACAGCTTCAATATCCTGGATGCCAACTGCCTCCTCCTTGAGCCCCTACTACAGCAGTCCCTGAAATGTGTGTGTCTAAAACACTAAGCATAAATTGATTTTTGGGTTCAGGGAATTTGTAACAAGATTTCTAAGTAAGACAGCCTTTCAAGGAAGCCTGGGAAGCTACTGAGTTGATTTGTTTACAGTTTATTATTATTATTATTATTATTATTATTATTATTATTATTAATTATTATTATTATTAATTATTTGTTTACAGTTAATTATTGCCTAGGGCAGGTTCTTCACACATTTTCTTTCAAATTTTATTACCTTTATAATTTTTCAGCAGCGAAAATGAGCAAGCAAGACAAGAATTCCCTTTCCTTTCTACCGATTCTTACAAAGACCTCCACTTCTATAACCCGTGATGGGGAATCTTTGACAACCAATTATTTTAAGAGGAGGGACCAAGTTAGGGTGTGGCTTTCTGGGACCCTGAGAAAAATGGGGTAGCCCGGGTGCCCTCTCTCTGTGTGGTTCCCTAGCAGCACAGCTGACCTTTGGATGTCTCGTTCCTGTTTTGCGAGTTTTCCCCTTATAATATATTATAAAAATATAATTGTTTTGTCTTTTAGCTAGCCTGATTATTTTTCAAATCAAGCTAACTTCAATAAACCTGCCCCCTTGCCTCCTGTATTGTCAATCTTGATCTGACCACACATTATAGACTCTTGTCTGAAGGTGACACAGAAATTACAACTGAGCATAAAAATGAAATTATGCATTTGTCAAGACGAATACAGAGCTTGTATTTATATTATTTTACCTTTAATGTTTTTATTTAGCTCTACACGCGAACTTGGCCAGGCATTGTTCTCAAATAGTTTCAAAAAAATTGCAATTACTCATCAAACAATTAGACAAACCAATGTCTAATCTGCCATTTTCTAATCTGCCTGCATTAGGCGCTCCATGGAGCAATGGCTAGCAGAACTACTTTCATGCATAAGCTGAAGCATGCCATTCCTTCAGAATTACCTAATAATGGAGCAGAAAGTGAGGTGAAGAATTCACTCGACACGGGTGCCGGAATTGGGACAGCACTCTTCACAGGCCAAATCTCACTTGTCACCTGTTTTTAGAAGTAAAGATCTGCTGGGGCCAGTCATGTCCATCACATCCCAAGGCTTCTACCCACCCACAAAACGGGGCTGATTAGTCTGTCCAGAGATATTTTAAATTAAATAGCCTAAAAGATTTCCAGTCTGATTCCAGGTAAAAGAAAGCAGCCACCTCTATTATGTGGCCAATTCCCTGTCGTCGCCCACATTTCCAAACTCTGGCATCTCTTTTTACACCAATAGGCTCCTTTTCTTAATCCTCAAGTGTAAACAACTGTATCTCATAGCCATGCCCTATTTATTGTTTGGTACAGTGTTATGTCACATGATACAATTCCTAAATTTTTGCTTACTTGACCTCCTGTAGGCTGGTTATCTGCTGACAGGGGCTGTGTGCTCTAAAGGACCTCACCAGCGTGGACCACGAAGAGACACTGCTTCAAAGAGCCAGAGGGCCATGTGTCGGCATGTACTCTGCAGGAGCAAAAGGCAGGGCTTAAGACATAGAACCACACACTGACTGACCCCCTATTCCTCAAAATCATGGCTAGCTATGGAGCTGATCATTCTGTTAAAGACAAGGCTTGTGTGGAGAAAAATGTCAGAAATCAGTCTGAATTGTTTTGTTTCGTTTTATAAATTTTCCCTAAAGTCTTCAAAATGTCCCAGACTATAACTGATGCCCATGTTGACTGTAACTCTGATAATAACTCAAAGCAAACAAGATGTCAAAAATGCTTTTGGGCTTTGTATTGAATTACTAAATCTAAGCAAGATGATGATGGTGGTATGCACCTGTTTTAGGATTCTCCACTCAGGCAGTTAGAAACATAGTATATATAATGTCATTTATAAAGTATACCTGCTTTGGGGGCTTGGTTACACTGTTAGAGAAGTTTAAAATGGGCTACCCCAATTTTGCTGTAGCATTTCAGCTTTTCAAAAGAGTAAAATAATAATTTCTATCTTCTAAAATAATTATACAACACCTTGGGCATATATTGATAGGACGGACATAGTGTTTATAGCATGACTATTACCTTAGATAAACTCTGATCATCACTGAGGTAGTAAAAGTTACAAATTAAAAGAAGAAACACTGTGTTGCCCAAAACCTTCAGGCAAGTTTGTAAGAGGGTTTGGATATTGGCTCTGTGACTGACTCACAGATAGGAAAACTCTCCTTTTAAGCCTGTAACACCAGCAGCCCACTCCAAGACCTCATCTCTGGTCCGGAAGACTGAACACCAGGGAGGTGAGGGCACGGCAGTGTAACATCTCCGCTCAAGGACATCCCTGTTAGAGCGTCGACCTCTCACAGGTGCTAGTCACTCCCTTTCCTTCCCCTCTGCTCCTCTCCCGTCCCTTTCGCTCTCCTTCCACCCCCTACCATGTAAGGACATGGTAAGATGATAGCCAGGGCCAGGAAAAGACATCTTTCACTAGAAAACAAACCAGCTGGCTTCTTGTTCCTAAAATTCCCAGGCTCCAGAATGGGAAGAACCAAATTCCTACTGTTTACACCTCTTCTTCTCTAGACTACTCTTACAATGCCCACCGCTGTCTAATACAAATTATCTCACTTCCTCATCAGTCAGGAGAGCAGATTTGCCTCCAGTGCTTCTCAGCAAAACCTCTTGTATTTCCCCTGACTTCCTACTGTGGTTCCTACTGCTGTGACAGAGACCATGACCAAAAAAGCAACTTGGATTGGTGAGGGTTTATTTCAGCTCTCAGTTTATAGTACACCATGAAGCAAAGTCAGGGCAGGAAACTTAAGGCAGGAACAGAGGCCATGGAGAAAAGCTACTGACTGGACTCTTCTCTGTGGCTTGGTCAGCTGGCTTTTTTCCACCACCTCCTGGCCAGGGGTAGGGCCACCCACAGTGGACTGAGCTCTTCCCCACCAATCATGAAGATGCCCCTATGGGGAGGCCAGTGGGGCATTTTCTCAACCGAAGTTCCCTCTTTCCAGATGATCCGGCTTTTGCTGAGGTGACAAAAACTAACCATCACCCCAAGAAACCAAAATAATTCAATCCAATGAACCAATTGCAGGACTAAGAAAAGGAACTGAGAGCTGAGAGGCTACCGGTCATTCACTGTAATGCTGAGCTATGGCTGTTACGGAGAGCCCACCCCTAACAGAGGATCCACACCAACCCAGGAGAAATTCACTCCTTAGTCCTCTGCCATCCCCCAAATCCCTAGCTGGAGTCAATGAGAGCCAGAAGGAGGTTAGAAAGCATGCTACACGGACTGCACTCTTTCCCCTTCTCATCTACAGGTCGGGCTTGGATTGGGGCGACATGGGCATAAGATGTCAGGATAGGACTAGATAAATATTGTGAAAAATAGGAGAAAATATATAGAAAACAAAGCCCTGCTTCTATTCGCAGAAAGGAACTGGAGAACACTGTGTAACCTTTTGAGGTCTAAAATCTCAGTTTGAATGCATTTACACACTCGAGCATTACGTGTGAGAAAGCAATAAATAGCATTTATTTATTGCTATTTATTCCTAGCATTTATTTAAATAGATATTGAAAAGTGTTAGAGGAGGTTTGGATATTCTGACTTAACATTCATCAGACAACTATGAAATATATTGTTATTTTCTATAAAGATACTTAGCCTGGCAATGCTTGGCAGGGGAAACCATGTCCCTGTCATGTAGCACTCTGGAAACCCAACACTGTCTCAATCAAGGAAACAAGAAATGAATTTAACTGAACACCATCTCTCAAGAGTAACCAGTTAAGACACTTTGGTTTTCCTGTTGGAAAAACTCTAGAAATGGTGAACAACGATTACTTTCTCTTAATGCCTTTTCTGTGTCTGGTTTTCCAGTTTCTAGTGAGCCCCATCTTAAAAGTATACAGAGCTGTGCTGTCAAACCTGATAGCCACAAACCCCATGTGATCTTCTGAGAATAAATGAAGTCAAATAGAAGGAAACCAGAAAACCACTTCCTCTTCCTGGAGTCAACTGCATCTCAAGTGTGAAAACGCTGGCGTGCTATGTCAGACACTGTGGGGTCAGTGGCTGTCATCACAGCGGACGGACTAGGAAACACTGGTGGAGACTCAGTACAGGACTCGCCTGCAGACAGACGTGGGTTTGAAACCTGACTTAGCCACTATCTAGCAATACCACCGGGTGAGTTAATTCAAGCTGTTTTTATCGGTGGAATTGGGAAGGTGCTAATACCTACCTCACACAAGGGCTGTGCAATTCAGGTCATGTGTGTAAGCTCCATACAACAAGCCTAGGCACACAGAGAGCACGCGAAACCATTATTGTGTTTGCACTGTGGTTTTATTTCTGTATTTGTTTCTTTAAATGTGAAGGGTGATGGGTTGACTCTGATGAGAACTCGGTATCAGATCTAATAGGACAAGCAGGTTTGTACCTAAGATGACAATAGTTTACCGAGATGACACACCTCTAGATAGGATTTCAAAATTCTCGAAAAGGCTCTCAAATGCCATCAGGAGGTGGGCAAAGCCTCACAGCTGAAGAGGAGGGGCAGCAATGGGGAGGTTCCCAAAGATGGAGAGTTGAAGGTGAGTTTCAGACAACATAAGGACCACAGCGGTAGAAGAACAAGACTAGAGAATTAGAGGAATCCCACAGTGCTTGTAGAAAAAGATAGCAGAAGGAAGCCCTATGCTTTTAACTCCTAGAGAATATGAGTTTTCTTTCCACCCCACAGGCTAAGCCATGTCTTGTTAAAATGATCTATTTAGGCTTGACTCTAACGGTGGCTGCTTCTGACCTCCTTCCTTCCTTTGCATATTATCTTTCTATAACTCTTATACATGCATGCCACTTCGAACTGTAGAAATAGCTATAGAAAGCTGTTTCCTGAATTTTGGGGATTTGCTGTTAAACTACCTCCCTCCAATTCACAGAAATGTATTAAACACAAGAGGTTCCCAGGTATGCATTTAAAATGCAGGCCCCTGCTTTTGATTCCTTCTGGAATTTATATAAAAAGATCCATATAAAATTTATTCTTCATTATAAAACTCGGCAAATCATCACTAAGCAATTTTCCAGTCCTGCCACCAGAGACGATTGTTTAAGTGTTAATGCGTGTGCTGTATTTATAGCAGCCCAGCAATAGCAATCTCAGCGTGATCACTCTTGGCTGCCCCAGAAGACACACCTCACTGTTTGTCCCGGGAAGTATCACATGATAGTTGCAATGACGCGCACTCGCTGTTACCTGCTGATAATGTCCCGTCAAAAGGCACGACAGCTTAATGACACAGCACAGCGCCTTCTGGCAAATACCCAGATGGAAATATGTCTATTGCCTCCTGCAGCAGCACAGCAGCAGGGTTACCGCAGTACTCAGAAATCACACGATCAAATAAAGCCATCTAGGACAAAGCGGTTCTTTTATTAAACACTGATGGACTTTTGACCACAAAATCCTTTGGTGATTATTCGGTCTACAAATGGTCTCACCAAGACTGACTGACGTTCTTTTATGCTTTAATTATTCTTGTTGATGAGACCTCAGGCACCACTCATTCTGAATACTTGACTTTTGTGCAACGTACAGAGTGGTTTACATTGTACATCTGGATCAACAGAGTAGCCTCAGATTCCTGGAGTGGTTCCAGGAATCTTATGTCTAAGGCTCTGCTTGCTGTGCCCCTCCCAGACAAAGGAACCAAACATCTAATAATTGCAAGCCACCGCTTGCTGGACTGCGAGGAGCCAGGCTGTTGCTATTAACAGGGTTTATTTGCCAGTTGGCATAGTAGACTACTGAGCTCCTGTGCGGTGAATGTGGCTGCCGGTTTTCCTCTCCCTGACCTGGACAGCAGACAGTGTCCATACAGTCAATTGTCATTGCTTTGTCCTCTATAGGGTTGTGTGTGGTTATCTGGGGGAGAGCGAGTAAAGCACTGGCCCCCATGACAGGGGACTTAACTCCTAATTGCACCTTTTCTCCATGGGTCTCATTAGCTAGTTATCAACAGGCCAACTGTTACTCCAGTACAGTAGCATGCATTAAATTGTTACTCGGGTACAGTAGCATGCATTAAACCACTACTAAGAATGGGTACTTTTACCTTCTTAATTATTTTTCACTTTTCCCTTCTGTTTTCTATTACTTCTGTGATCCTCAGATTCATTGTAAAGAAAATGCGTTTTCTAGTGGCCAGCAAATACTGACTCGTTCCTCGTGAAATCAAGTTTGCTACACTCTGAGGCTCAGCCCCTCCAGTGCTGGTCACAAGATGTTAGAGGTGGTTATAGTTTTGTTTTTGACGATGCCAGGTTTCTTTCGAGGGTTGTGCTTTCAGTTTTGTTTTGAACTGTTTGGTTGCGGAGGGAACTGAAGGATATAGCAGATGCACGTGGATAGCTCGCTTCTTGTATCAGGACAATCCCTACGTAAGGAAGGTGACAATCCTACATGGCTAATACTGAAAGTGGATTCTGTAACACACAGGTTGGGAGGAAAGACGACTGCAAAGGCTTTTCTATAACTTAGGAGTGAAATACCCTAAAAGGTCGCGTCATCCAGCTGTGCTTCCTTGCGCAAATGCTGTTTGCAGGTGGAGTTTGGGGGCAGTATTTGATCTTGGAGGCCCTGGATAATAATAGTGATTATTATCCAATAATAATAATAATTAGATTATTTTATTGATATCAGTATTTGAATAGATTGTGTGGAGGCGGTAGAGTGTGGAAGCTGGTCCTAGTTGGGGGAAGTAGGTGAGTGAGAGAGCGTCCTGGAGAGATCATTTGCACCCTTCTATTATTGCATGCTCTCTGCCTCCTGACTGCCATGATGAGAAGAGCTCCAATCTTCTACTCGTCTCTGAACTGCTTCACCACAGGCTGAGAGACACTACAGCCATCCAACCATGGACTTTAGCCTAAACTGTGAGCCAAAGTCAATTTTTACTTTTTCCCTCCACTGTTTCTCACAGTAACAAAACAATAAAAGCTATAGCACGCTCTTACAGAGTACATACCCCAGGCTGAACAGAACATATAAAATCATCTCCGTGTTGGCGCAGAACATAGCTTTCTAGGTGAACAGCACTCAGCATATGTCTGACGTTTGATGGTATGCCAAGAAGTCATTTCTAGGATGCAGACTCTCTCTGCCTTTGGATGTGCTGTGTGAACAATGGTGGAGACTTTACCATCTTCTAGTACATTCTCATGCATGCTATACCATACTCCCACTGAGTTACTAAAACAATAATAGTTCGTATCACACTGAAGCTGGGGAATTCTTGATGAAATTTGGATCCTCCCAAACTTTCACAGAACTGTGAAGTAGACGGGAAGTCAAGAAACATGAATGCAAATCTTGGTTCAGACTTCCACTGACTTCATGACCTTAGACTTCTTATCTTTGTAATAAGGAAATTATAGTGGAGGTGATTCTAATTCAGCGTCTAAGTGCCATTATGAGGTCACAGTTGGCTATCACAGCATGTATTCAATCCAGCTATGTTTTTTCTTTCTTCAGAATATCAGATTTAACAGCCTGGGAATTTGGTCTTATCACCATAATTTTCCTGAGGAGAAAATACCCAGATTGCAAATGCAGTCTAGATTTGCACAATGAGGTAAAGTTTGGGTTTAACGATGTGTTTTGGGGCACCCCACACACACACACAATTAACTACCGCGAATATGTGAGCATTACCCCAGTTTGCCCACACTAACTTCAGTTCTAAGACAGATGCAGCTTGACCTGCTAACCCAGAATTATGATGGTTGGCTTGCAATTCCACACAGATTGACTGCATATAAAAAGGTGGTTATTAGCAGACTTTGAGTTTTCTGTTTTACGTCTTAGAATGAAGTGTCTTACACCATCACTGCTATGAAAGGAACGCGCTGCCCTGCTATGAACACAGTCTACGATTCGCGAACAGCTTCCTTAAGGATCCGAACCAGACACTGGTGTAGAGTGATCCTTCTAAGAGCCTAGTTGCCTCCCTCCCTCCCTGCGCTTCCTCCCCTGCGCATGCCCAAGCCACGACTCACTCATTTTTGTACCGCTCAGCACACCGTAAGCGTTCTGTCTCATGGTCCTGTTCTCATTGTCGTCAGCGCTCCTTTTAAGGGCGAACTGATGTTCTACTCATCATGTCCCAGGAATATTTTTCACATTTCTGCATTAAATTCAACATTTACTATATTTTTTATGCACAGAGTTCTCCAATTTTGAAGACTACACTCATTCTTGCTCTCCTTGTCACTTGACATTAGGGTTTTTTTTTGTTTGGTTGGTTTTGTTTGGTTTTGTTTTTCATTCCTAAGAAAATCAAGGTAGGTTTTCTTAAACTGAGTTATCTATTCAGCCCTCAAGTAAACCACAATTTGTTGTGGAGAAGGTGTCCCTGTTGTGAGGGGCTGTATGATTTGTTTCACTAATGTATTATATTAGCCAATGATAATCCATAATTGAAAATGTCCTATTTTTAGACCTCTCTGGTAAACTTCCTGAACTCTCTAATAAATTTTAGTAGTCTATTGTCCTGTGTGGCTTTCATTTATAAATTATGAAATTTTAATAAATTCTTCTTTACATTTTTGTAATTGCTACCAGTGGGGCTCACTAGCAAATAACATTCTCTATATTAAGAATGCAGAATCTAAAGTGAGACCCGAGTTCAAATCCCATTTCTACCACTTTCGCACGGAGAGCACTCAGTGGGTCGAGTCATAGTGCTTCAGTGTATGAATATGAAATTAGCCCCCATGAGTTGGAAGAATTGATTACATTAAGATCATTGGCACTGTGGAGGAGAAAGAAATGTGTAGAAATATTACCGAATGAAGCTAAGAGTGAAAGATTTGCAACCCAGTCTTGGAGATTTATGGAAATATTCCCCTAGGAAGCTTAAAGACCACTGGCTCAGGTTTGTGTCAGGAGGAAGAACCGGCCATATGCCAGGAGGAGGAGCTGTTAGAGGAAATGGCACATGCCCCACGAGTCCTGATTGCCGGCCAGAAAAGGAAACAGTGCGTATAAAGTCATTCACTCCACACACGGGCTACTCAACTCTAGACATACAACTATTTACTCTTTCGTTAGATGATATGTCGCTGGAGAGTCTCGTGGTCACTCTGTCTCTCACATACGCTGGCAGAGAACCATGCCCAAAGAAAGTGGTCGGCACACAGAAATATGTACAGCAGAACTTCTGTCCTGCGGATAGTCTTCCAGAATTGAAATCCTGGCTTAGAAGACCTGTTTGGTAAATAACAGTGGCTGCAGATAAGAAAGGCCAAGGTTAATAAGGTACATACGTCCATGCCAAGTCAAACAAGACATTTTCAGCAAAGCCATGTCTCAAGTTTCTTCTCGTGCAACCACTGGGACATTGCTCTATAAGAGTAGCGTCTAAAACCATGAGACACCGATTTTTAAATCTGATCATTGGATAGAAATAGAAGTGGCATAACAATACTAAGACCCTATGTTTGATCTTTTTATTCTTGGAAAAAGAGGCACTAGATAATTCTTATACTAAAAATATATCTAGATTTTTAAACCTCTCTCATCCTCTTCTGCCCAATTGCTTCTAAAATACCTGGCAACTAGAATTAAGAAAACAAAAGGACTCTTGTTTGAATGAATTTAGAGATTAGAGTGTGTCATATTTCACTTTCCTTTCATTTATGAAAGTGTTTTCTTTGAAATTGCAAAATTATCCACTCTGAAATAAAATAAGAAAACACGCGTGAAATATTAAACAGCCCTGAGTTGGTTCTGCTGTTTCTTCGCTTCTAAAATATTCACATTTCTAATAATGAATTCAAATATTCTATATGTATCCTCTTTCAAATTAGGGGCCTAGAAAATTTCAGTTCACTTCTTGACCCTGGAAATAAGGAGTACACTGGGAAGAATTCTCAATATCCATGTGATTTGATTAGGTTACTAGTCAAATATAACTGAGCACATTTTCTCAGATACTCAGCAATGAGGAGTGACTTAAAGGCAACAAAAATGGCATTTGAAAAGCCCTACTAGCTTGTAGGCAAGGTGGCAGGTGTATAAGGAATCACTGTTTCCCCAACCTCAACCCTTCCAACCCTATCATCACGGTCCTGATCATCCTGTGTACCTGAGAAGAGGAGCTACATAAATATGTTTCCATTCAATCAAGAATCATCTGAAGTTTTTCCCATGCATTCAGTTCTGAAGCAAAAAAAAAAAATCAGCAAATAAATAATATGCATTAATAAATCAATCTCCTTGACTTAACCATTCTTTCATTCCCAAGTTTTATGTGTGGTGTGTGTGTGTGTGTGTGTGTGTGTGTGTGTGTGTGTGTACTTGTTTTATTGATTGTTTGGTTGTTTGTTTGGTTGTTTGTCTGGCTTTTGAAGACAAGATATTATCAATGTAGTCCAGGCTGGTCTTGAACTCAGCATCCTTCTTCCTCCACCTACCAAGTGCTAAAATTGCTTGGTAAGATTGCAAAGATAGAATGTAAACAAATTTTCAGGAACAAGACAGGAAATTGTGTTAAAGTATGATTTTTCATGGAAAACTTCATCTAGAAAATGACTCTTTCAAGCTAGACATGTAAGAATTGCTATAGGTAGATAGAAGGAGCTTCAGAAGACATCAGGCAGAGCAAGCTTGGCAGGCAAGCAAGAGTATGTGAAACATCACCTTCATTCTTGAAGACCTTGGAACTGACCACGGCTATCCTGAAGACCATCTCTGAGCACTGCTTCTCCCCGTGTAACCAGCTCTGTGACAGCCATTGTGTATGTGACCTGTGCCTTCTGTATATCTCTCTGCCTCCTGGAGAACCGTCTCACAACTGGCCACTGCTGATCATTTTCCCCTTGCTAATTTACAGGCTACGCTCTAGGCTACCCACTCTCCATGTCAGGACTCCCAGTGACTAGCACTTTCAACCGCATGCCCCACTTTTACCACTGTCTGGAGATTTCCAAATCAGTTTCTCCTTTTCTGGTTTTAGGTGGAGTCCCTAGCACCTTTTCTTTTCCTAGCTCTTAGGATAACTATCTTAATACCCCAACTCTTCTCTCATGTGCCCCATTGACTCAAAACTTGCCAAGTACTTAAAATACAGCCTACACATTCTAGGCTCTCAACAATACTGGTGACTGAAAAAAAAAAAACAATTAATAGATAATGTCAGCAATTAGATTCTCTTTGAAAATAACTCTTCTTTCTTTCCCCCAGTAGTTTTTTGTTTGCTTGCTTGACTGGTTGAATGTGTGGTTGGTTGCTTGGGTTTTGGAACAAAGATCTTATACTATATCCCAGGCTGGCCTTGAACTCAACATCTTCTTGTCTCTGCCTACTGAGGACTGGACTTGCCAGGTATAGGCAACCTTGCCTAGCCTTCCCTATTTTTAACAGTTTTGTTGTCCTTGGTATCAATATGTCCATCCATCCATCCATCCATCCATCATTCATTCATTCATGCATTCAAGTTTCTACTAGAAACTACCATAATCTAGAACCCCCAAATGGCAAGGCTATGTCAAAGAAGAAAATCACAAAAATACGTGCTGCATTGCATTTTATTTTGCAGCACAAGAGAACTGTTCACAACTCATTAAATAATCCTTACATCCAAGTCCAGAGTTTCTTTTTATGAAAATAAATAAAGCTCTGAAAACTGAGTATTATGCTCCACACCAGTCAATCAAACATGAACAAATATGTATCTACTTATTTATAAATTGCTTTTGACTTGATATCTGAATAGTTCACTTTTGAATTGGTATCTGAGTAAGTTTTCTTGTTGCCACTTGCACCACAAGACACCCCCTAATTTTGAACACCTGGAAACTAGCCCTGTTTGCAATCCCCACTAGCCCTCTAAGCCTGAGAAGTATTACCCACGGGACCATGTCAGACTGCAACAGCAGTGCAGAGAAGAGAAGCAGGCACTGCTGCTGGGCGTGCAGTTTGAAGACCATCAATCACAGAAGACGTCTCTGTAAATGAGGTACTTGAGTCAAACCCCAAAAGACCTTAAGTAGAGTTGTCATATCTCAGATAAGAGAATTCATGGGAAAAAAGTATCCCCAAGTTCAAAGGTTCTTAGGCAAGAACGTGCATTAGCGTTGATAAGTAGAAAAGGTGTCTGTGACAGTAAATCACTGAGCCCAGAAGAACAGATGTGACAAGGACACCAGTTGTTGTAATTGAACTTGGAGTTAGAGGAGGATTTGGAAAACAACAGCAGTATGGCCCAAGTAGCTTCTTTACAATACCACCCTTTGTGGAATTTAATTTTCAGAAGTAGGTAGCATAAAGCAATGGCTTCCAGCCTCTGGCTATGCATGTTGGGCTACTTGTCAAAACTGATGTTCTGTCCTCTAATCTTGAGTAGAGTATGGCCTTACAAGTACTTTTCCCCAGCAGAATGACACAAGTGTGACAGTTAGAATTGAATTCCCAGTCCTTAAGTGTTGACAGTTTCTACTTTCTGTCTTACAGAAGCTGACTGTGGTGTAAGTGGGTATGGGCTCCCACCCCTTACCAAGAAGATGTCTGCAACTGACATCCACTTACAAAGGAAAAAATTAATCTTCTCCAATGGTATGTTTACCACATTTAATAGGAGGTCACATACCCAGCAATAGATGACCAACACAAAATGAACTGGGGGGTATTTTTGTATACTTTTTTTCATATTACTTTATTTGGGCATTTTTGATCTTAGTGGTCTTTTACTTGTATAGTATGGCTTCCAATGTTGTGTTTTTATGGACCGTGTGTGTGTGTGTGTGTGTGTGTGTGTGTGTGTTTCTTGTGTTTGGTGGGCTATTTTCCTGTCTGTTTTCTTTGTAAGGAAAGAAAGAAAGGGATGGAGTTATATGGAAGGGAGGTGGAATGGATCTGGGAGAAGCCAAGGGAAGGGAAACCAGGAAAAGAATATATTTTACAAAAAAAAAATATTTTTTCAACTAAAAACAACAACAAAAGCAAGTCTGACAATCCTGAACTCCTCCTGTTGTCAGGATATTCCACTTAGCCAGGGGGAAAAGCCTTGTGGGGAATGACTAAGCCAACCAAGCAACAGATAACTATGCTCCACACAGATGGCCCTATGTCCACCAGGGCCTTGAATCAGAATGGACAGACATTTACCATGAGCATGCTAGTACTGAAGGAGAGAACACCATCACTATCACTATAGTCCCTTGTACAGATCTTTAGCCCCAAAAAAACTTTTTTTAATTTTATGATAAGTTTAAGGTATCAATTTACATGGGGATTGATGATACTGAAATTGATAGATCAGGCAGTAGACAGTTGAGAAAAGGTAAAGACACTCTCAGTAAAGACTAGTAAGGTGGTGATGTCATGTTCCTGGAGTCTAAAGAAAGGACAAATCATGCTACATTATATTGCAGAATGTTATTGGTAGCACTGTGGCCTGGAATACTGTTGAAGAAAAAAATGGACTTCTGAAAATGACAACTGGCTGAATTTCAAAGCTAAGACTAAATATGGGACCAGAAAAATGGGCGAGTTTCACTTTGGCTGTGGGGCCATGGTTGCAATCACAGCATTGGAGAGGCAGAGCAGGTGTATCACAAACCAAGACCAGTCTATCTACAAAGCAAGTTCCAAGGTAGCATGGACTACATGACACTCTATCTCAAGAACAAAGTACTTTGCTAGTTAGAAACAAAACTGATTTTCCGCCTTGTTTGTCTAGACATCAACAAATTATCAAAGAAACACATGGTCTTGGGTCAAAGTTCATATCTGAGGTCCATTAGAACCAGGTACTCTCAGGCTAAAGACAAATCGCTTGTGTATGTGAACCTCTCATTAACACCTGAGAAAGTTTTAAGGTCATGTCTTATAGCTCTTGCCAGTCACTCTAAAAGACTCCAAAACACCCATGGGCTCCTTCTACAATATTCTGATTCATAGACTAGTAAAGAGCAGCCACTCTCAGGCATTGTGCTAGTATTTCTTCTTAGTGGAATGGACCTCAATAAAACTCAAAGAAAGCCCCAAAGTTTTAAAGATTTTTAAACTTAAAAACAAAAATAGAACACCATCAACTACATATAAGAATATACAGGTATTTGTCAATCTTGTTGATTTTCTCCAGGAACCAGCTTTTTGTTTCATTGATACTTTGGATTGTTTTCTGTGTTTCTATTTTGTTGATTTCAGCCCTCAGTTTGATTATTTCTAGTCTTCTACTCCTTCTAGGTGAGTCTGCTTCTTTTTTTCTAGAGCTTTCAGGTGGGCTGTTAAGTTTCCAATGTGAGCTTTCTCTGTTTACTTTAAGTGGGCACTTAGTGCTATGAATTTTCCTCTTAGGACCACTTTCATAGTGTCCCATAAGTCTGAGTATGTTGCTATATACAGCAAGCCAACAGCTAACATCAAATTAAATGGAGAGAAACTCAAAGCCATCCCAATAAACTCAGGAACATGACAAGGCTGTCCACTCTC
>NW_004949149.1:1621606-1626707 GCF_000317375.1 Microtus ochrogaster
ATATATATAAAACAAACAAAAAGAAAAAAAAAGCCAAACTGAAAAAAAAAAAAGAATATACAGGTAGTCTAACTTTAAAAGGAGGAAGTAGAAACCTTAATTGAAAATATGAGCTATTTCTTAGGGAAAGGAGAGAAAAGGTCCAGGGAGCCAAATATCCAAAGCGTGGAGATAAAAGGCCAAGAGGACTATTCTCTGGTGTTACCACTCTAGTGGGAGCCTTGAACCTGTGAGAACAAGGCCTTAATATGAGGCGGCCTAAAGTCTCATGCAATGGCCAACTTTATTCAGGGCATCAGACAATTTATCCTCCGAGGGTTAAAAAGAGTCACCTGAGTAAAACACTCAGGGACAAGGACAAGCTACATGCGGCAACACGGGATTTCCATACAGTTCTATGAATAACAACAGCAGAAGCAACACGCGATTTCCATACAGTTCTATGAATAACAACAGCAGAAGCAACACGCGATTTCCATACAGTTATATGAATAACAACAGCAGAAGCAAAACCACCCCTATCTCCTCAGCCTTGGAGCAGCACATAGGTAGATTCCAAGAATAATTCTGTGTTCTCAGGAAACTGAGATTAGAAGTCTAACTTTCTTGTTACGGTTTTCACACAAGCACTCAGAATTTCCTTCACAGAACTCCGTTTTTGGACTGTGTTCTGACTCTCTGGGAACAAATTTGAGCTTTTATTAGGCACACTTTCTGCTTTGAGGGCAGAGAGAAGTAAGGAACTAGGCCTGGCTGGGTTGAGAATTTCTATGGACTAGTGGTTATCCCAGCCTTTCTTTTTCTTATTTTTAAATGGCACCATCTCTTGTTTTTATCCTGTTGTTATTTGTCCTGTTTATATCAGGTCACTGTATGTTGGGGGCAGAAGAAAGGTCAGAGATCTCAGCACCCAGGGAACAAACAACATGAGAAAAATATGTAATCATAATTTAAAGATCTAATTTAGAATCTTCAAGGCTGAACTACAAACAATGATATAATAAGCCATAGGCAGGAGGTGGCAAAAAATGTCAAAGTCCATCATTACTATCATTTAGATATTGAATGCCATCCAAAGGCATGGCTAAGTAATCTGGTGGCAAAGTCAATGTGAGCATAAGCAAAACAGAAATTAAAAATAACTCATACTGATTTACTCATTGGTTACTTACAGAACTTAAATGGGATTGTCACCAAACATCACAGGAAAGTATTCTGGGACAGGTAGATTATGGAGTAAAGTTGAGAATCCAATGTGTTAAACGTCTAATCAGGGATGATGTACAGACTTTGAATATGAGTCTGGAGTTCATGCTGTAGGTCATGACTAGAGGCATAAATTTATGAATCATCAGCCCATGAAAGCATTAAAATCAGTGCGTCAGGATGAGATCACCAGGACAGGAAGCACAAGTAGAGATCAGGTTTAAGGGCCCAACTCTCAGACTTTGCTGTATTTTCACGTTGAGAAATAAACAACTAGTTAAAGAGTAAAATGGTTGCTAGTACGGTAAAGATGGGGACTGGGTAGGGAAGAGAACTAGAACTAGCCTGTGGAGTCAACTACACCTAGTTTATTTGACTCTTTAACAAGACAAGTACACTTTCAGAGGAGACGTGGGCACGTGCTGCGTAGCAGTCTCCTGCCAGATCCCAAACCGGCTATCTTCCTTAAGGCAAGCTCCTTAAGAAAAAAAGTAAACAACTCAAAATCACTCCAGGAAGTCCCAGGGACTCACCAGACTCACTAGGCACCTCCCTCCCAGAATAAACAATCAGGGCTGCTGAGAGACAATCTTAGAAAAGTCAAGCTACTTAATGTACTGGACCAACTGCCTGGAAGAAGCAGGCTCAGATAAACTTAGTCACCTGGAAAGGGTACTCTCAACCCCTTTGAGCTGCCAGCGGGCTGGCAGATTTGGGGAGCTGTCCACCCATGCTGAAGTGAGCTTTGGTGATGCAGCTGTCTTGGAGTAGTTCTTGCTTCTATAAATAACCCTCACCCATACTTCTGTAAGTAACCCCAATTTTTAAAAAGTGGGACTTTGGGGTATACTTAGTTTGGTCAGTTATGGGCTTCTAGTGTGTGTGTGTGTGTGTGTGTGTGTGTGTGTGTGTGTGTGTGTGTGTGTGTGTTATGTCTCCACATGGAAAAGTCTTCTCACACAACAGCATAAAATTTAATTGATTTGTTCAAAAGAGTCTAAGAATGGGGAAATTTTTCGATATGTTGGGATAAAAATTAGATATAGTGGAAAGAAATATAACAAAAGACTTTAGGATAATTTTTTCTTAATAGAAGAAATCAGGACATAGGTGATAGGGAAGGTCCACTAGGAAGAAAGAAGGCAGGGAAAGAGGGAGCGAAGCGGTTACTAGAGTTATGTCCTTGAATGACAACAGACAAGAGACTGCACACTTAGCTGGGCGGTGGTGGCGGACACCTTTAATCCCAGCACTCGGGAGGCAGAGGCAGGAGGATCTTTATGAGTTCGAGGCTAGCCTGGTCTACAAGAGTTAGTTCCAGGACAGGCACCAAAAACCCTGTCTTGAAAATCGAAAAGAAAAAGAGAGAGAGAGAGAGAGAGAGAGAGAGAGAGAGAGAGAGAGAGAGAGAGACTGCACACTTGAATTAACTACTTGAATTTCCAGAAGATTTCCTTAGGTTTAATTTGTATTTTCCATCATTAATTCTACCCCCAAATGATACCGATCTTATCACCTTAGTTGACCATTTTCCCCATATGGCTTCTGTCTCTGACTTCCTCTACAGCCTTGTTCAGCTGTCAAACTCTTGGATGATGTGGTTGACTCTTACTGAAGTTAATACAAATCAACCCTATGCCCAGCTCCTGGCTACGCATAAAGACTCCACTGTCCCATCAGTGTGTGTGTGTGTGTGTGTGTGTGTGTGTGTGTGTGTGTGTACACAAGCCTGAATGTGCACATGTACATGGAAATCAGAGATGAGCATGAGATGTCTTCCTCCATCACTTTCCCCCTTGCTTTTGAAACAGCGTCTCTCACTGAAGCCAGCACATGGAATAACAAGTACATGGAAAAGCAGAGCCAGCATGGGAGGAGCTGGGTCTAGAAGGTACAATGAGGAACCATAGCTTACCCAAGCCTCCAGACACTCAGTTCCAAATCACCAGGGGATCCTCCATAGCAATCAAGCTAGGATCTCCAGTGCTCCCACTCTCCCTGGTTGTCCAGAAGCTTGAGGGAGGGTGAAGATAAGGCTGAACTTGATCAGAGCTCTCCTGCCTACCCTAGGACTTGTGCCTAGGAGAGGGAGGCACAAGGTACCAAAGGAACTAAAAAGCCAAACCCACAAAGGCCACACCCACTGCACCCAGGGGAGCTTTCAATAGATGAGCCTGAGTTCTTCCTTCCCTCTTCCCTTTTCACGATTACCGGTCCCCTCTTTTGCAAAGAAAAACACACTCCTTCCACTCAGAGTCTCCTCCAAGGCGCCACAGACAGGAGAAATGTTCATATAGGAGATGCCTTCAGTCAAAGCCTTGATATTAGTATCTTGTCCACTGCTTTGATACATATTTCCAATATGGTCTTAGTTTATCACTAGTTCCTACTTATCAAAAGTACAAGAGTTATTTGAGTTATGCACTAAAAATATTAAAAAAAAACCAAAACAGTAGTCTTGAATAATAAAATGTATTAATGATAATATTTAATTTTATTTTTCTTGTGGAGAATTAAGAATAAAAGTTGGAAACAGTAGGGTTAGAGAAAGGATAGGCCAATTGTTGAGTGTTTGCTTTACAGGCCTGATAACCCGAGTCTGATCACCAGAACACGCATTTCAAAAGAGTGAGGCATGTTCCCTGAGATTGCAATCTGACCAATGCCGGGGAGGCAGAAGCAGGCAGATTTCTATAACTTACTAGCCAACCAGCCCATCCCGACAAATGAGTTCCAAGCCTATGAGAAATTCTGTCTCAAGAGAAAATTGATGATGGATACCTGAGGAATGATCCCCCCCAACACACCACACACACAGATACACACACAATAACACACACACACACACTCCTATACCCAAAGTAAACAGAAAACAAAATCGGGAAAACATACGTTTAACTATGAAGGTTTTCCACAAAGGGAAAAATTCCTTGATCTTGGTCATGAGGTCCCAACGGCAGCTTCGTTTCGTACATTTCAGGCGGAAAGCACAGGAGCAAAGTGTCTACCAAGAACTATGACTCAATGTTATTGGACACCAGGGACTTCTCAGGGCCTCTTTCTGTGTCACAACAATGAATACAGCTCCCTTCCCCCACCAACCCCATACTCATCCCTTCCCCCAGCCCCACCCTTGATCATTTTCAGTTTCTATTTCTTCATTTGACGCAATAATTTCTATCATCCTCCTAACGTGTTCTGCAACCCCTGAAGACGTAGAAGAAACGAGCATTCGGAGAGAGCACACATATCTACACTCAGATCCATAGATCGCCATCACACTGTGGCTATGGACCTCCACCCTGCAGTAGGCTAGAATACTTCAATACATCTCAACACTGGCTCCACTCTGGAGAATGTGTCCAGACACAACCAAAGTGGCCCAATGAACTCCACCTTCCGAATTCTGACCCCAGCACTGAATACCTGACTTCTAATCAGCTTTTATTATCATTCTGTGTGTATGCATGATGGAGACCAGAGGCACAGGCACCCTAATACATCATGGAGTGGGCTCTCTTTCCGCCTTTACGCAGTTTCATGGTTTGAACTCAAGTCACCAGGCTTACGTAGCCAGCTCCTTTACTCAACAAGTCACCTTGCTGGCCCAAAATAACACTTTAGAAAGAGATAACATTGTTTAATACAAAGCAAAACAATCACTCAAATGATGGTCAATGCCTGCTTCCTGGCATTGACATGTGTTTTTATATCTCACTGCACTGAACACAAAGAGCCTGACACCCACAAAAACAGCAGTGATAGAGACAGTCTTAACTTCAGCAGTGTCTCCCTAGCTGATCCTACTCCACAGGGATGGAGTAAGTAAGGATCCGAGCTGGATCCTAAGTAGACCAATGTCTCCCTAGCTGGATCCTAAGTAGACCAATGTCTC
>NW_004949149.1:1627098-1632745 GCF_000317375.1 Microtus ochrogaster
CTAGCTGGATCCTAAGTAGACCAATGTCTCTCTAACTGATCGTACTCCACACAGATGGTGTCTCCCGAGCTGGATCCTAAGTAGACCAACGCCTGGCTAGCTGGATCCTACTCCACATGGAAGTACATGGAAGCACCACCTTTTGCTCTTTTCCTTTTTGTACAGTAGGAACAAACATTAAACGCATTAGAATTCAATGGGGCTGTGCCTACGGCATGCCAACATGCCAACATGGTGCCTGAGACACCAGAGCCTTCCTGTTAGTAACTTTCGGGCTCACATTCGCTTCCTTCTGAACACATTTTTAACAATTCTTACTTCAGTATCTCAATCACGATTTTTTGGCCATCCTAGCTTTTCTATCCAATATAACCCAAATACAATTTAAAATAGTCCTTCTATCTGCTGATAACTGCTAACACACATGCACATATTCAAACCTGTAAGATATATAAATACATGCATATGTAATTTTGATATTAGTTAAATGAAACACAATATAAAATAATTGTTAGTTAATTGCCTTCCACTTTCTCCCAAAACCCACTCATTTTCTCTCAACATTTCTACAGAACGTTCCCTCACACTAACACTGAGTGGCAGCCATCCCCTGTTGTTGCCAGAGCTGCACAGAGGCTCAGAAGACCTAATGTTAGGCTAAGAGAAGAGGGAACCTGACTCTTTGCCAACCCCACCACATTAGACTTTCTAAAGAAGCCAGCTCAAAGAGCAGCCACTCATGCTCAGACACGATGCAGCGGGAGAATCTTCTGCTCCCGTCTCTCCTTGAGTCCTACCTTCCTACCTGGATGGATAAAACGATAAGCAGAGGGATTGAAATCTAGAAACCAATCCAGGTTTGCCCATTATGAGCCATTATTTAAAAACTGATACACACTAGCAGATAGTTTCATTCAGGGACCATACATTATTTTCCAAGGGATCAAACACATATAGAAATTATTTGATTATGACCTTTCAATATATAATTAATAGTATCAGCTGCAGAAGTAACTTGAAACCAAAACTAACATCATGACATTGGTCCAAATAAAGTGGTAATTGTCACTATCAAACTGTGGGAAATGGTTCAATGGGAATAATTCATTTTTTTTATCAGCATTGCAACCTTAGGTCTGTCTGGGTCAGAAGAGGTCAACCCTCCCAAGCCCTGTTTCCTTGCATAAATTATTGGAGTTAGTTTACAGAGTGATTACTAAATGCACAATTATTTATATTTCCTGGGTGCTCCATGTGACACTTTCTAAGCAAGTGTATACTTAGAACAATATTTAGAGCTTAGAGTTTAACTCGTTGGCGGTAACGCATGTTACTACCCGATTCAGGCTATGGACTGAAGACTATATTTCCTGTCTGGTCAGTAGCCAGCATTCAGAAGAATGGTTGACAAAATGCAAGAGCAGAGAAATCTAGGAGACACCAGACAGAGGTCTAAAGTCTAAAACGTTTTAAAAGGCTAGGATCGGACACCCTTCAAAGAGCTGATTAGCATCACAAACATTTCCCTCTGGAAAATCTACACCTGCAGAGTTCCTTTTCAGCCTTCCTGAAATTGCTGAGGGGCAGCACACCTTAGCTGAAGTGCTTGCCAAGGTCAAAATTCTTCAGTCTCCAAATTCTGTTTCAATAACCTTAAGCCATTATTTTAATCTTCAAAATTAGTTTATAAAAATATGTCACTGACAAATTTTATATCATGTAATACAGATATTGACATTTCCTATCATTGAAACAAGATTTAAACAAAAAAGCCCCGTAGCATTTTTCCTCTAACCCACCAGAACTAGCTGTCCATCACACTGTAAAGCTGTACCCAGCAATAACATCCAAACTATGAAAGGCTGTCAGAAACCTGAGCTAGGGAAAACCTACCCCTATCATGTTCCAAAACAGATCACAAGGCAAGAGGTCCCATGGGAGTCCAACTGTAAACTCCCAGAAGAAAAAAGAGAGAAACATAAAACCAAGACCTGTTCACACACTTAGAACATGCCTGAAGCACTTTCTGATGCTCCGACATTAAGTAAAATTCCTGATTTTTAGTTTTTTCACTCTAAAAGCCTCAAATGACTATTGCTTTGTCTCTCGTCCTTTATTTTCTATTGGCATTCCTTCTGGAGTAGCTTCCCCTCTTTATGAAGCCCACTCAGGTTTCTTCAGGAAATCCTCTAAATTACTCAATGCTAATAAGGATCTAACTTGCAGCCTCTACACAGAAAGATGGCTAATCTTATTTATCTGACTATTTACCAAATCAAAACAGAGAACCCAGCAAGTACAATCAGACCTCCCCTGCTACAGACAAAGATGAGGGTGGGTGATAGGCACTGGCAGGGACCTGCCGCCAAGGAGGAGATCAGAAATCAGTTTAAGTCACCAGTGGAAGCAGCTGGAGACAGTCACTTGCTTCCGCTCCCACTCTGACGACTCTGTGAAGAGTCTGGAACCTGGATTGTTTACAGTGTTTACATGTTTCCTTGTCCTGGGAAGCCAGCACAACCTTAACAACACAGGGGTTATAGAAATTCTTTTGACCTTCGCATTCCTGCAGAGTTGCAGCCTCAAAATCACTTGAAAAAGGTAGCCAGGTTTTCATCTAACGCCCCCATGAGTACGGATTCGATTTCAGGACAATTTTCCAGCATTGCTTCCCTTCGGTATGGCATTACAAACAGACAACTATGGTGATAAGCTTTAGGTGATTAGAGCTAAGTTGTGGCTAATACAGACCCAGACCTATGGCCATCCCTGCTCATTTATTTCCCTTAGAAGACGCATCTTCATCAAGGAAGAGGTAAGTTTTGAAAATGGAAAGAGAGAGAGAGTCCAGAGCATGCATCCATTCACCAGGGCCAGCAGAAGTTTGGAAGGGGAATGTGGAAAGGAGGGAAGCGCTGGTACCTTTCCTGACCTCTCTGAGCTCCTCGGGTAGATGGGGAACTCAGCCTTCCAAGCAGCAGGATCCTGTCTTCGTCCAACTCTGCAGCTGGGCGGGGGCAGACAGACGCGCCTTGCTCCCCCTGGGCCTGCCCTGGCAAGGTCCCTGCAGCGCGGAGTGAGGTACACCACAAGCTGCAGGGCGCAGCGGGCTGGTGAGACTCGCAGGAGGAACGGCAAGCTGCCCTACTCTGCAAGGGGAAAATGTAGAGGAGAACCCCGGAGAAGAATGGCTGGACAGAAGGGAAAACACTCTGCATATAGTGCCACTGAGTACTGAAGTCTCGGTCAAGAGGGCGGGGCGCCTTAGCCCGCAGCTGGTGGGGAGAAGGGTGCCTGAGCAGAGCCAGAGCTGGGAGGGGCCCCGGGCGTAGGCTTTCGGGAAAACTTCCATTGTTGATCCACCACCACCATCACCACCGCCTCCCATTCTGTACCTCCATCGAGTTCTGGCTGCTGGGTGCGAGGCGGCAGCCAGTGTGAGCAATCAAGGTACGAGGGGCGAATCAGCTGGGGTTTCCCCGGTTTCCCAGTGCGCTTTCCAGCTGGGGAGTCCCAACCCCAGCTAAAAGAAAAGTGAAAGAAAAAGATCCCAAGCTGAGTTGGAGATCAACATCCAGGAGGAGCCTCCGGGAGGGGCACCCGCTCCTGGGCCACAGCACCAGGTGCCCACATGATTCTGCCACTGCCAGGTCCCCAGGGCACAGAACCTGAAGGGCGACTGAGAACAGAGAGCATTCCCCGCCCCTGGGCAGTTGGCCACAGCCTCTGTGTGTCCTGGAACGCCTTGGCCTTCTGTGAAGTCTCAAGGAGCTGGCGTGAGTTCACAGGTTGCGGGCACCCACAGCAACTGGTCTTGGAGGAAGGCCGGAAGCCTTGGAGGGCGGCTGGAAGGCTTTCCCCAGAAAAACCCTGAGAACTGTACTCAGCCCCGCACCAGGAGGATTGGGTCTGGAATGGGCGGGCCTCCAGAACAACCCTTGACCGGCTGCAGAGTCAGGAAAAGGGAAGTTTCTGAACTCTTCTTACTAGAAGCTATCTGGGGGACTTTTTGGACAGGAGAGTAACCTTCCACTAAATGGACCCCTCTTGGATTACTCTTCCAGTCTGATTTGTTGTTAAATGTAAAACATTGCACTTGTCTTTAACAAGGCATGGTTACAGCAGCATTCTTACTCTGGAAGTTAGGAATGGTTGTATTAATGGGGAGTCAACTACCCGTCCATTGTAGACTGCAGGAGAGCCTGGATTCTCAGCTTTGCAGGCTCCTCCGAGCATATGAATCACTGAAAAGCCCCAGTGGCTTAGGTTTTCCAAAACTTTTAAGAAAGCCAGGAGAGATGACGAGACCCCCAGGCAATTAGTTGAAAATGCAACTATGTTCTCTTTGTTTTGTTTTTTTCTAATGGTAAAACTAAAATATTCGAATAATTAAATATTGCCTTGCATGGCATTACTCATAAAATCATTTTTATGAGGAGCTCGCTTTCACAAGCTTATCTTGTGTCACTTGGCGTTTACAGCTGAAACGGTAACTAACAGACGTTTTGGTAACAATCACGCCAAACTTGAGTGTAATCATCAAAAGTGAAACCACGTATTTTTACAACCATTCAAAATTTTACTACCATTATAAATCGTATTTGAAGAAATGTGAGAATCTAACTGGAGAAATGACCCAGTGTGGTTGAGAATGCTTGGTGCTCTGGCAGAGGATTGACGCTCCATTCCCGGGACCCTCCAGAGACGGTCCACTATCACTTGTAACTCCCGATCCAACAGCTCTGGCCTCCTGAGGTACCTGAGCTTGACCTGTGTGCACAGAGAAGGGGGGGAGGGAGGCAGGGAAGATAAATACATTTATTAAAAAATCAAAATGGAGGAATCATATTTTGAATGTAACATTATAACGAGTTTTCTTGAACAATGCTGTTGAGTTTCCAGCCCTAGCACTTTTTTCCCACGGTAAGCTGAAGCTCCGCTTTGCCAAATGAGCATGCGCTAGGAACGGCCTGAAGCTGGACTGATGTCCATCCCAGGGCTGTAACCGCAGTGAGCACTCCAGCATGAGTCACCTAGAGGTGACCCAGTAGGTCGCTCCCCCAAGCCTCAGCTTGGTCCACTAGCTACAGAGCTGTGTGTACTCTTGCAATGGTGATTCTTCTCACACCTCCTTTGAGCGCTTCATGGCTTCCGTGTGCTCTGCAGCTGGTAGAGGACTCTGCCTGGACCATAGCCAGTGCCTCCTAGCCCGGCCAGATGTTGCTGCCACCGGAAGACACAATAGATCCCAAAGTGTCCTCTTCTGTTGGTGTGCTCCACGGGGGCAGCTGCTTTCAGTCAGACTTACACCAGTCCTGTGATCCAGGCCATGCTGACTGTCCCCAGGATTGACCAGGCATGTCTGCCTGACAAGACACTTTTCACAGCGGCAGCCGCCACCATGTGTTCTGAACTAATGGAGAATTTCCATAACACTTCATGAAACCAGCGAGCACTTCATCTAAAAAGTGATCTCAGTCTATAAAAACGGTAAAACCAGACAAAAACTACTAACTCCATACATATATGGAGATGTCTACGGATATGGGTAATCCGTGGATGTCATAGGGAGATGTCTATGGATATGAGTACTCCGTGAATGTCATAGGGAGATGTCTATGGATATGGGTACTCCGTGGATGTCATA
>NW_004949149.1:1632845-1634059 GCF_000317375.1 Microtus ochrogaster
TGTCTATGGATATGGATACTCCGTGGATGTCATAGGGAGATGTCTAAGGATATGGGTACTCCGTGGATGTCATAGGGAGATGTCTATGGATATGGGTACTCCATGGATGTCATAGGAAGATGTCTATGGATATGGGTACTCCACGGATGTCATATAGAGATGTCTACGGATATGGGTACTCCATGGATGTACGCAGTGGGTTCTGGATAAGGTGCTGGATGACATAGGAGGCATTTATGCAGATCCATGGTAAAAATAACACCAATGACAATAAAGTCAAATGGAGCATTGGAGCCACAGTCCTTCTAGTGCCTCTCAAATACGTAGGGCAAATTTGCTTTCTTAATTACAGATAAGAAGGAAGTTTTTAATTACTCACAAGTGCCTGCAGTCCAATGGCATTTGCTTAGCGGCATAATTTGCTTTTGTTGCATTCTAGAACAGAAAGTTTTAATATATGCAGCTTGTATTTTCACTTGCCACAGGCTGTTTGGCAAGATATCGAAAATTGCTCACTCCAGTGAGCAAATAAATTCCACCACATAAATTAAAAGAAAAGACCAAGGCTGATGAAACAGTCTTAGCATCGCCTTAGGAGAGCTTTGGCCATTAAGACATGGAAAGGACTGAGAGCCAACAAGCTGAAGCGGGCAGAGCAGGCCGGAGCAGCGATTTTCAGAGGATGAACAGAGAAGTCAGAGTTTAGAAAGCTAAATAAAATGTCTGGTTGTTCTCTGAAGATTAACTTTGCCATCTTTAAAATAAGTTGCTAGATGAGTGTTGTGGCTCGTGTCCATTGGCCAGTGCTTAGGATTCTGAGCCACGAGTTCGGTGCTTACCTGGCCTACAGTATGAGACGCTACCTCGAAAAAAAAAAGAAAGAAAGAAAAGAAATGGACTTAATAATTATTATTTCAATAGATTTTTGAGTAAAAGAAGAAGTTAAATATTAACTCATATGATTTAATGAATCAGCCCATAGCAGATTCATTTATCCTTTATATTATTTATAGTCCCCTAAGGGTTAGTTAGTCACAGGGGTAGAATACGTTGCTCTTTGGAAAGAGGCCTGTCCTAACTCAAGTTTCCTTGATATTATGTCAAAAATGTGCAAGCATGAAAGATGCAGTGGCCCTTCCCCTGTCCTTCCTCCCTTCTCCTTCCTCCATCCTTCCTCCCTTCTCCTTCCTCCGTCCTTCCTCCCTTCTCCTTCC
>NW_004949149.1:1634441-1653325 GCF_000317375.1 Microtus ochrogaster
TCCTTCCTCCATCCTTCCTCCATCCTTCCTCCATCCTTCCTCCATCCTTCCTCCCTTTTCCTTCCTCCATCCTTCCTTCATCCTTCCTCCCTTCTCCTTCCTCCACCGCTCCTTCTTCGTTCCTCCCTCCCTCCTTCACTCCTCCCCTCTCTCCCTCTTTACCTCCCCCACAGTAAGGAAGCTCATTTGCTTGTCAAGATGGGCTCATTTTTCAATCATCTTGAGGGCCTTGGGAAATTGAGCTGTGCCAGCTATTGTTTCTGGACACCTTACACAGTGTTTCTGGTCCCACTATATTTTAAATTTTTTTAGTTTCATTTCACACACCAGTGGGGTACATATACTATAAAATTCTATGCACACATACAAATAAGCATGGGCCTTAGCACATGTGTGCTCCTAAGCAACATTCAGAGGTATATTAGAGATTATCATCTTGTTTTACCAATGTTACATTGGGTGATTCTGTATTTGTTTCTCTCTTACTGTTTTGTTCATTTTTCTTCTGTTTTGATTTTCTTTTCCATGCACCTCACATTGCAGGGCAGTTGACTGATAAGGTCGTGAACTTAGGAAATCTAGCCTGAGAACGGACCTCTATGTTCTGCTTCTTCTGTACTGATAAGGCTGGCGATGAAATAATCCTGGGCCTCACAGGTGCGCTCTCTTAAGGAGTTTAGCCCCAGGAGGATGCTCCTCAATTGCCTTGAATTTCCACCTGCTGAGCTCTTTGTGTTTCTGTGATGAAAGGACCCTGACTATGGCAGCCCTGCTTCAAACGTGGGTCATTTGAATAAAGTGATTGACAGCAGGCTGGCAGAGAGCTGCTGAAAAGTTAAAAGCTACACAGTCACAGTCACTGGCAGACAGGTCGCTGCTAGTTGTTAATCAGATGGGCAACGGTATTGAAGTGTGCTATCTGGGTGGATCCATGGCGAAGTAAGAGATGACACCTGGTTCAAGGTGGGGAGGAATAGACGCAGAATGTTTCCGCAGGTATCTCAGAACATGTGCAGGAAGAACAAGCGATTTAAGTAGAAACAGCCAGTGAATTCATTTGGTAATAGACCTATTCTGAACAGGCTTCTAAAATTGACCTTCTCAATCGGAATCCAATGCGAAACACATACATTGCCCCTCTTAGATTTCTCATTGAGCATGTAGAGAGGAAAATGGGTATTGTTGATATTTATTTCAATATTCTGTATCACATATACTTGTTGGCAATGACAAACACGTTTGAAATTATTGTCTGACTTATTTTGTTGCTGTTACTTATTAGATGAGGGTGGAGGCGTGGGCACATGCCAGGCACACATCTGGAACTTGGTAAGAGAACAACACATTGCAGTGCCCTGATTTGCCAAGCAACAGCGTTCTTATCAGAAAGATCACAAGACTGCTTTGGGGGTTATGTTCAGATTAAACTGAGACCCCCTTCCTTCCCCTCTTTCCTTATACCAAAATCAATTCAAATTTATCAAAGGCATAAATATAAAAAATTAAAACTATGTAACTAAATGCACATTAGTCAAGATTCTCTAGATGGGTTCTTAACCTTCCTAATGCTAGGACCCTTTAATACAGTCCTCATGTTATGGTGACCTCCAACCATAAAATTATTTTTGTCATTGCTACTTTGTAACCATAAATTTGCTACTGTTAAAATCACTCTGTAAAAATTTTTTGGAGCAGGAAGTATGCTGTATAAACTGGACAAGAAGGGCTCACAAAAAAATGACTGTTAAAGTTGCCTAAAGAATGTTAGACAGTCCTTCAGGGTTTCTGCTTCATAATAGAGTCTTCCAGACATCCCGCAGGACATAGAAAAAAGTGACTGACAAACTGCAAATATTGATGGAACTGTCTTTGAAATTTCCTGCTTTATAAAAACATCTGCCAAATATTATGAGCCTGTAGGCTGACGATGGGTGCCCCAATGTTACAAAGGAACTTTGGGTGACTGTTCAGACAGTGAGGTGTCTTTGTCAATTCTAGGGTTTTAAAAGTTGCTTACAATCCACTTCCTGTTTACTTAGGTAATATTATATCCTTTTGGAGTTAAAAAGATGGTTATAAATATAAAAACTAAATCAGATATAAAACTTCAGACTCACAAAATAGGATAGATGATAGAATATTTTTTAATTAGCCAAAAGTAAATAGACTAAATATTTTAACTATTATTCTTGCTTAATAACCGTTTCCTTGTATGTAATTTTACTATGTTAAAATTAAAACTTTCCTTTTTATTTGAACAAAAAAAATGGAAAGTGGTGTGGGAAGTCCTTCTGTATATATGTTGCTTTTATTGGCTAGTAAATAAAGCTGCTTTGGCCGACGGGCAGGACAAAATAGAGTAAGACAGGAATTCCAAGCATATAGAGGAGGGGAAAAGGCAGAGTCAGGGAAATGCCATGTAGCTGTAAAAGGAGACAGATGCCGCCAAAACCTTACCATTAAACCATGAGCCTCATGGTAAAAAATAAAGTCATAAAAATGGGTTAATTTAGGATGTAAGAGTTAGTTAATAAAAAAAATCTAAGCAAACAGGCCAAGCAGTGTTTTAATATAGTTTCTGTGTGATTATTTTGGGTCTAGAAGGCTGAAAAACAAACAAGCAGCCTCTGCCTACACAGATCCAGTCAAGATGACAACCAAAATGAACCATCACAATGGAATTCTTTTTTTAAAATCATATGACAAACTTTTCAAGGCAGTTTTTTAGAACAAATCTCCAGAGCACAGAAAACAGAAATAAAAATATACAAATGGATTCCATTAAACTTACAATCTTCTACATAGAAAAAGAGAATCAATAAAGAAAGAACTCAAAGATTTGGAGAACATGCTTGCAAAATAGCAATCTTATAACGGGTCAATAACCAAAATGTCCAACTCAACATCAATAGATCAGGCATCAAAGTTCCTAGTTTTGAATAAATGTGTATCATAACAGACATATTTCTCACGGCAGACACATAAATGGCCAGGAGGTACATAAAAACAATAAAGTTCTTTATCTGTAAAAGTTGGGAAAGCACAAAGTTAACCACAATGAAGTATTACCTGATGTCAAATAAGAATGGCTATTACTAAAATGACAAAAGATAATGCAAGTGATGTTGTGGGCATATGGAGAACTCTGCACACTGTTGTTTTAATGTAAATTATAGCCATTGTGGAGTAAGTACAAAAGTTCCTTAAAAACATCACACGACCCAACAACCCTGCTCGGGCATGTATACAAAGAAACTGAGTCAGTCTGAGAAAGGTGTCTGCACACTTGGCCGTCTCACCTCACTCTTGGCATTACTAAGAAAAGGAGGTTGTGTATTTGAAAGAATATATGGTACAGAAACCATGGATAAACATTCAGCCTCTGTGCAAGGATGAAACCTTGCCATTTGCCACAAAAATGAATAGAAGCAGAGTGCGTTTTGTTCTATAAAATGATCCAGGCAAAGAAGGACAAACATTGTCTGATACCATTAGTATGAGGAGTTCAAAAAGCTCATCTAGAAATAGAAACTAAAACAATGATTACGAGAAGTTTAGGCCTGAAACTGGGATGAGAAAAATGTAACCATAGATGTTAAGTCACAGTCTGCTGGAAGAAAGACTTTCTGATAGTTTTATAAGGAATGACAACTACCGGTGATGATAACATATCATCTCTGTGTACTTAAAGAAAACTATAATAGACGACTTTGGATACTTCACCATGAAAAAGTGATGGTGGTTGGCGGGAGAAGATTGATATACTTAATTTAATTTTATTTAATACTATATAGTGAATACATATATATAAATACACACATACATGAAACATCACATGGTACACTTGAGGGTTTAAATGAGAAATGCCCCCAACGGCTTGCACATTTGAGCAACACACACACACACACACACGCACACACACACACACACACGCACACACACACACACACACGCGCACATCAAGCATCACATGGTACACCTGATGGTTCAAATGAAAAATGTCCCCATCGGCTTGCACATTGGAACACTTACTTCCTAGTTGGTGGCAAGGATTGGGAAGATTGTGGAATTTTCAGAAGGTATCTCACTGGGTGACTTTGAGGGATTTATTGACTGCTCCCACTCCTGCTTCATGGACAGATGAAATGTGATCAGCCATCTTGCTCCTACAACCCTGCTCCGTGCCTTCCACACCCACGATGGATCTTACTCTACAGAAACCATGAGTTAATGTGAACCCTTTCTCCCCCCGCCCACTTGCTTTGATCGTGGTATTTTGTCACAGAAACAGAAAAGTAAGTAACACATCATCGATATGTGTAATTTGTAGGTGTCAACTAAAAATAAAACGTAAGCATGATGGCACAGGCTTGTGATTTCAGCACTTGCAAGTTTAATTCTGAGAGACTTTGAGTTGGAGGTCAGTGTGTGCCACATAGGGAGACCGTGTCACTAGAAACCACCACCAATGATAATAAAATATTTCTTAATTGAGCGTAATATAAATAGATATTAAATAGTGTAGGAATAAAGGAAGATAGAAAATAGCATTGCTTTGTTGTAAAACTTGGTAGTGGATTAAAAATTTAAGAAGAATT
Source organism: Microtus ochrogaster (assembly GCF_000317375.1). Lineage (NCBI taxonomy): Eukaryota > Metazoa > Chordata > Mammalia > Rodentia > Cricetidae > Microtus > Microtus ochrogaster. Next base: position 1,639,040 of record NW_004949149.1, read on the forward strand.
ACTCTGAAGTAGTTTAAAGAGCAGGTTAAATTGGTGGCAGGTGATATCGCATTTGCATTCTTAGCCAAACAAAATAGAAAATGTGCTGCTTCCCAAGAAAACAAAAGACATCCAAACCTTTCCTGTTGGTGCGCAGAGAGACTCACACAAACACCGAGTGGCCATTTCCCTGAAAAGTGGCTTTCAAAGTAGAGACCTGACATTTTCATTGTGTTTGCAGCATGAATCAGAAATGAGATTGCTGAGCGTAAAAACAAAATCTTATGTTCATAAAGCTCGCTTTTGTGTTCAAACAGTAAAAATATAGAAAACGTGCCATAAGAATCTTTGTATTTGAAGACACCTCCATCCATACATAAATAGTCAAACTTGGATAGCAAAGTCATAACAGGTCCTTGCTGCTTGTTTTCCCCACGTTTGTCTCCAGGTCTCCCTTTTAAAATCTCCCCTCATTGGTATTCATAGCTAAGTATATTTGAGAAGAGCTATAGAATAAAAACAGTCTTTTGATAGACCTCAACTAACATTATCACAGCATTTTCTTTCCTCTTTCCTGATTGTTGCCTCTGTATACTCATGGTCTGTATACACAGGGCCTATATAAGCAGGGCCTGTATACATGGGGCCTGAATACGCGGGGCCTGTATAGGCGGGGTCTGTATACGCAGGGCCTGTATACATGGCGCCTGTGTACGCATGGTCTGTATATGCAGGGCCTATATAAGCAGGGCCTGTATACACGGGACCTGTATATGTGTATACAGTTTTTAATGTAAAGCCAAATGTCATGTCCAGCTGAACTTTTAAAGACTTGTCCATAAAATCTGGTACCCACCCCTCTTATCTTTGAACATACCATTTTTTATGTCTGCAATTTCCCTTAGCTTTATTGTCAGTACAGTGAGGAAAATGATGTTTCTTTTCAGTAAAACATTTTCTATATATACTTTTGAATTAACCACATTTGAGAATTTCACAGATACATATGATGAAATCAAATTATATATGCCTTTCCCACATCCTCTCCCCCAACTCTCTCTGGCACCCTTAACACCCACCGTTCTCAACATCATGTCTCTGTTATATTTGTAACCCACTAAGTCTGAACTCCTGCCCATAAATGGATGGGTATCTACAAAATTACCCATGGCTACACTAAGGAAAAATATTTCCTCTCCCAGGAGCTATCAACTGTCAATAGCTCCACCCAATAAAGGAAATAAATTCCCATCTATGTGGGATTTGGGCTGATTGGAGCTGGAGAGTGTAGCCCTTGTGCAGACAGCACAGCTGGTATCAGCTTCTGAGTGCAACTGCCATGTAATGTCCAGAGACAAGATGCATTTCACTGATAACCTCTTGGCGGCTGTTTCAGACATTCTCATTAGCTAATCTACTAGATTTTATTTCTTTTTTATCTTATATAATTGCAATTATCCTAATGAGCTCATTGTCTTGCTGTCTGCTTCCTGAGACTTCAGGCAAAGGACAGAGTCTTCCTTGACACAAAGCACTTCTCAGGCCATGCTGACGCATTAAAGCAAACCTTCCTGTCTCTTACTGAGACATCTCTCCTTCAGGGAGACTTCCCGTGCTAGCTGCAGTCATTGCTCATCTTTCTTCCCAATAAGTCCTTGCTTGGAATACTCGGGTTTGACCTGGCATACATATATTATTTTTTCAGGCTATTTCAGATATGTATATTTCTTCATTTCATGGTGAGCCAAATGCAGAGACTATCCCCCTCCCCTCTCCTCCATCTCTCTTCGTGCCTTTTCCTACCGCCCTCCTCATTTGAATTAATATACAAAGACATAGAAGTAGGTTGTGACCTCCGCACTGAAAGATAATAAATCTTAAGAGAAGAATTAAAATTTTCCTTGTGATGATCATACTCTAAACATTCACTTAGATTTCATTATACTATTATACTTTCAGAGTAAAAATAATATGTATCCTTTTCACTAAGCATTAACATTCCACTCCCATATGAGCCAATATTTTTCAAAACCCATGCCTGGTAAATATGTAGTAGAATGTTTTAATAAGTACTATTATTTTATGGGACATTTTGAAATACTACATTTTTGCAACATTTTGTACTTGGCACCATAGCAACCATCTTTGTAGATATGTATTTTGGCATGTACTGGGTTAATTTTAGGGTAGTCATAGTTATTAATAAAGTATTAGTTAAAACTGTTACCTATAGCAGTTGGACAGATGACTCAGTAGTCAAAACCACCAGAGGCCCCAGGTTCAACCCCCAGCACCCACGTGGTGTCACAACTCCAGTTCCAGGGGATCTGACTCCCTCTTCTGGCCTCTGTACACATGTGGTATAAAAACATATATTCGGGCAAACACATAAAATAAATAAAATCTTAAAAAATTTAAAAATTATTACCTACATACTATTATGAGAGCACCATGACTCTGTGCCGTGCCAGTGATCAGAAATGTAAGACAGTTTAGCTATCTAAATTAAAATATTCTTGACCAATGGGTATCTTACCATCCGTATATATTATATTTGTTAACACTCTCCTAATAGCTAACGAATTGAATAAAATTATTTTAGAATAATTTGGGATGTGCTGGTTCCTTGAGTATTGTTTCTATTGTGAATGATTCTGTTGTTTTAACCTTCAGTGCTCTTACAGCTGTGAATTAGAAAAATAATATTCTTTATAGGAAAGAAATAAGCATTTTTGAATAAGATAGGTAACTGCAGAGGGATTTAGTCATTAACTGTCTTTATCATCCAACTGACATTATTTTATAAGTAAATTTTTTGGGCTAGTGTAGCTATAACACAACATCTTATGTCAAAATACTTTTTCTGCCAAATTCATTAGAAGAGTTTGACCTGGTTTCAAAACTGTGTGGCATTTGGCATACATGGATGTATGTAACATATGTAACATTATTACATAACCATGTAGTACAATGTAACGTTGCCCAGGCCACAGAAACACCACCATTCCCTACCCAGATAATCTCCTATGTGCATTTCTTTGTAAATCTCAGACCCTCCTTCATGAACTATGTTCTCCTGAGCATATCCTTCCTAACAGACATCATAGCTGTGTGTTCATGCCTTCCTCTGTCTGTAGTGTGCAGTTGCCGGCCTGTCTGTCAGGTGTGTCTGACCTGTCTGTCCCTGCAGTATTTAATGGCTAGCATAGGAAACATGATATAGGAAAGAAATGGGGGATAATTGTTATAGAGATTTTTAAAGGAGTTTAATGAGGGAAGGAATTACTTCATTGACTTCAACAAACCTAAAGTACTATTCTAAACCACACGCAGATATTATCAAACTCTATTCGCATGCTGCTTACATTTATGGGATGTTTGCTTATTTTGTTTAAGGTTGCTTTCAGTCTACTGGCTGCTTTCAGCAAATGATTGCTACAACACACACACACACACACACACACACACACACACACACTAGGCTGAGTTGGGGCATGACCATATGATTAAAGCTATGCATTTAACTTATGCTGTAAAGCGGATGACATGGGCAATCCAAGTCACGGTAAGCTTGGTTACATTGTTCTCGTAAGGCAAGTTAAACTTCAATAGACTAAGTAGACAGCAGAATAGAGGGCTGGGTGCATAGTCTCAAGTGATCTCAAGGCATATTACTAACTTGACTGCAAAGCCCAGCAAATGTTCAGTCATTTCGGGGACAAGAGATATATTTCAGGAAATTTATCTCTCTCTCTCTCTCTCTCTCTCTCTCTCTCTCTCACACACACACACACACACACACACACACACACACACACACACACACAGATCTTACCCCTAGCTGAAGAGCCACGAGGATCTGGGAGAGGAAAAGTCAGTTTGATTGCTTTTATTTTTAAATGATGTGAACTCTGGTAGGCCTGGTAGACACGTCCGAGCAGACACCAAACTCAAGTCTAACTGGGCAATATAAACCAGAGACGATGGGGGATGAGGACATTTTAAAAAGTAACCTCCAAGTTGGGTGAGAAGGGATGGGAGGGACAAAAGCAGTGGTAATGGGAGGGGTTGAGGGAATGAATAGGTTCAAAATACACCCAGTATGTGACATTCTCTTACAGCTAATAAACATTATAACAAAATATGTTGTATAGGGATGATGTATGAGGAATGATATTGAGGTTGAGACAGAGCGGGCTCTAAGTTGCCAAAATTGCATAACCTGAGTCAGTGGGCAGCCTCATCTTTCCTGTGACTTAAGAGATTTTCTATTAACATCTTCAGATTTCATTAATTTGTAACATTGCTAGTTCTGTCTTATACATCCAAAATACTTTCTGGCATTCCTTATTGTTGAGGGAGCTCCTTCCACTCCTTTAGCCAAGAGCTGCTGAGATACCAGCCCATTGGGGAGTGGTCTCTCTTTCTTTAAAAAAGCAGCAGCTCACTCTCTCTGGCTTCCAGCTCCACTTCCAGCGAGTAGGCTCCCTTCCTGATTGCGCAGAGCGCTGTTGTCTGTGATGGTGATCTGTAAGTTTTTCCCCTTAAATAAATAACCTCTCTATTGGTCATAATTCAAAAAAAAAAGAAAGAAAGAGAGAGAGAGAGAGAGAGAGAGAGGGAGGGAGGGAGGGAGGGAGGGAGGGAGGGAGGGAGGGAGGGAGGGAGGGAGGGAGGAAGGAAGGGAGACCACACCCCAATGGGCTGGTATCTCAGCAGCTATTGGCTGAAGGAGCAGAAGGAGCTCCCGCAACACCTTATGGTATGTTTTAGAGTTCTGTAGCACTCTTAACATTGCTTAGAAACAGTGGTTTTGTTTGACAATTGTGGAGTTCTCCTTCCGTAAAGATCCTTTTTGACTTGAGCGGGCATATGAAGTCCAGGACTATCTCCTTGAGACTCGGCCAAGACAATGGACTGCTAGGGAAGTCTCACTTGATAGGCTGCACTCTGTGATTGTATCTCAACCCCCTTACCCTAGGCTGATTTCTTCCTTGTATGTCTGCCTTCTCTCCTCAGCCCCAACCAGATTTAATTTCAATAAAAAAAAAAGATTCTCTGTGAGAAAGCATAATAATCTTTCTATGCTGACCAGATGAGGGGGTTTTGTTTCTGTGTGGGCCCACGGCGGAGGTGGGGAGGTGGGCAGGACACAGAGCACAGCGCTCTGACTCTTGGAAGGAAGTCAGTCCCTCCTCAGGTGTCTAGGTACTTGGCTGCTTTCTTAAGGGCATCGTGGTCGCTTACTGTTGCCGTTCCGTTTTCTGTGCTAACTTATTCATTTCACTCAGTTTCGGAGTGTGTCTTCCACCTTCTCAGTGGCAATGATTCTGCACTCCCTGTCACACCCGACCACTGCAATTCTGTGCTATCTGTCACACAGCTGCTCGTTTGCCATTCGTTGAAGTCAAAGACCCCAGGAAGAACGATGATCGCACAACACAGTGAGGTACTTTTCTGTCCTTCAGCCTGGGGTAGGCAAACTTGACACTCATCTTACTCCTTCAGGCAGATCTGAAGTTCACACAGCAGTGAGGTCTGACTAAGAGGTTTTGAGGTTAATGTTTAAGTCACTTACTAAGCAAGGCACGAATACAGGTGCCCTGCCCACTGATAAGAAGGAACAAGCTCGCAAGCTCCCACCACCAGCTGGCTCTTCGGCTTCTGGATCTGGGTCTGTAGCAGTCTTTGGCTCCCTGGCTCATCTCTTCCCTCTCTCCCAGGGGGTGGTGTACTTTTGGCAAGGAGAAGGGGACACCACAGATTTAGAGAGTTATTCCACTCAGAGAAATGAAAGAAAAATTGACGGACATAGGGAAGAAAGCATCAGAACCTGCAATAAGTGGGGAAAATATGGAAGATTCAAGAAAAGGTTTTGTTCTTTATTCTTTGTATAAGTGAGTACTATGTTATACTAGATATAATTTTATCAAATGCAATCCAACATATGCATAGTTAAGCTATTTTGATAAGATGGAATTTGTACAGTGTGTAAAGCCAGGTGTGCTGACTTATACCTATAAATACCAGAATTTGGGGGGAAGAAATGAGGATTGCCACAAGTTCCATGACAGTCCAGGTTATAGGGAGACTCTGTCTCAGACAATAAAGACGAAGTGTTGAAACAATTAAGAAGCTAACACATTGCCAGTGCGGGTCATAATTTCCTGGGACCTTACTCTTCTGAAAAATGCTTAGAATAAACTCTTTGGGTATTATAGCTATGTACAATAAACAAAGGTTAATATCTATTTGTTTTTTTAAAACATGCTATATTGTGTTAAACAAGATGAAAAACTCAGAAATGACTGTGATCTGTTTGAGTTAGTTCTGGAATGTTTAAGTCTCAGTGTCCTAATTTCACAAGGTGACATGCTTTATATTAAAAACCTCTTAGTTTCTCTCTCTCTCTCTCTCTCTCTCTCTCTCTCTCTCACACACACACACACACACACACACACACACACACAAACACACTTATAATTTGCTATATGCATATATATATATATTTGTGTCTCTCTGTGTGTGCATGTATGCATATATACCAAAACCTCATCATTTTGAAAACTTTTCTTCAGACTCAACTAACTCATAGCAAAATGACATCATATTAATAGAAAATGTTTAGTGAGCATCTGCAATACGCGAGGCACCACTTTAGAATATCTGTACACACTCTCATCCTCTGTCTCGGCACGGAGGTACGGGGAACACTTGCTGAACTTTAGACTTCATAGAACGAGGCTCAGGGAACTTCTCTGTCTTGCTGATCCCTAAGACTTAGTAGTGGGTACACATGTGTGCCACACTTCAAATCGCTTGCTTATCTCTATGCTGCTTTTTGTGAATAGTTTTTGAATGTTTTGGGAATGTGGTTTTGCTCAAATTCATCCCTCACTCCCGACCCTCCTACTCTTTCTATACCCCTTATCACTCTGCCCTTTCAACCAAAGGTAACAGTTTTAATCCACTGAGTTGAATTTGTGCCTGCAGAATGTGTGTGGGTGTAGAGCCATCCATTGGCACACAGACAATCTATAGGGCTGCCTCCCTTAAGAAAATGCATTCCCTTTCCTCAGGAACTGCCAATTGGCTTTAGCACCTCAGCTATGGGTGGGACTTCACAAGCCCCGCCCATAGTAGTGCTGGAACTTTGGATGGCCCCGTCTTTCATTGTGAAAAACACAGAACTTAAGAATGTAATGATTCTTGAAATCTACTTACTATAGGTAATATATGTGATAATCCTTCCTTAGCACAGAAGAGTTGCCTATCAGAATGAGCAAACCCATTCAACCCTGTTGCTCCCACGCCGTGAGCCAATGTGCCTGGTCTATCGCTACAAAATGACAGAGGTGGGGTGGGAGGACTACTTGAAAACTTCCAAGAAGCATGCTCTTGTCTGGTATCTGTCGAATTGTTTCAAATAGGAACTCAGGGGGTTTTCTGTTCCAGATAATGTTAAAACCCATTAGAGGATCTCATTAGCTCTACAAAGCTGTTGAGCTTCCAGGGTTAAGATGATGGAAAAGTACTGCAGATAACAATGGAACAGGAGGGAACAGGAGCAGGACCCTATCTGGTACAGAGGTTTGTGAAGTTGGACAGGGCCCAGTTAGCACACCCACATCACTGATAACTCTCTGTGATACTTTAGCAATGAACCTCGAAGATTTCGGTTTCAAATTGTCTGTTCTTTCCCTCAAATGGATACTGAGCTGTGAAGATACGGCTAATTATGAAGCATGTGGACACAACTCTAATAGAAATGAGTTGTCGGGTATATAGAAATGGCCCAGCAGTTGAGAATTCTGGCTGCTCTTGTGTTATATTCTAAACTCAGATCTACAGTTAAAAATGCATTTTAATTGAAATTCAAACTTTATAGTTTTATTTTTTCCCTTATTAAGCTGCAGGTCATGATGTCTTAATAGTTATAAAGTTGGTGATTTTAGATGGAACTATATTTTTAAGCATTTGATACGTGACTCTATGTCTTGGGAAAAGTCCCAAACTAATCATAAATACAAAGTGTGATGGCAGGTGGTGATACGAACTCAATAGGCACATGTACACTAAAATTTAAAATCCTAAACTTTCTTTGGGTCCCCATAAGATTATCAGAGCCCCCAATCATCAGGAAGTACCCTAGACAACTATGCCCAAATTTCCAAAAAATGGATTATGAATGGTTGCCTTTGTTTAGTGTGTTGGTTACAATTTGTTATGGATAATGGTCAGGAAAAAAGCCACACAGAGAAAATTAGATTCAAGGTTCTTATTTTGAAAAGGAAAAAAGAGGATACCGATATGATAGGATAAAAGGGTATATTATTGAATCTACTCTGAAAAGACAAATGGAGGATATAGATATGATAAAATAAAAAGGCAGATTATTGAATCTACTTTTAAAAAGCAACTGCTAGTTTTAAATGCTTTACATTGGATTGGACTTTTTTATATTGTGTACAAATTTTGTATATTGATACAAATTTTATGTGAATTTTGTTAAAACATATTGTACATATATTTCTAATCTTGTTCAAGGTATTGTACCTATACATCTTATTTAACATGGTAATGTAAATCTCTAGTCCTTGAAAATTATTATTACCAACTGTTTAGGATAATAAGGAAATGCAGGCTTGTAATTAGTCACCTAATATAATCAAACTTGTTGTTACATTAGGTATATTTTCAAGGTCAAACAGAGATATTTGAGAAAGACATGTCATCTTCAAACACTTCAGAGATCTATAGAATATGGCATTTAAAATGTTTTAATAACATAGGCTCTTTTTTATGACAATGAGACATATCTGCTCCTGGCAGCACCAATCTACTTCAGAGAAGAGAATGGGAATCGAAGAAACTCCACATCGAGTTTACTTTCTTTGTGGCAAAAGTATGGCACTAAGGAAAAAAATGCCCTTGCCTCGACTACTGACAGTGTGCTGTCCTAATTGGACAACCAGGACACCAAAGAAAGTGACCACCAAATGTTGTCAAGACAAGGAGGGACAGCTCCTTGGAACACCTTGCTTCACAGAAAAGTCTGTCAGATATGCTAGGTCTATAGGCCCCAATGTTGACGAGGAACTTTGGATGACTGTCCAGGTAACCAGCTATTTCTGTCATTACACACATTTTTTTGGAAGTCGCTTGCTTTCACTTCCTGCTTACTCAGTTAATATTATTTCCTTCTTGGGTCTCTGAGGGAGTTGAAGACTAGATATTTAGAGTTATAGTTTTCCTTGTTTACCTGACACAGAAAGCACATTATGATAGGAAGTAAAATTAGGCACAGGACTTTGGATTCATTAAGATAGGATAGATATGGAATATTTTTTTCTGAATTTATCTAATACAAATGGACTAGACATTGTTGATGTATTTATTGCCTGTATATATTGTATATAGTTATTTTACTTATTGTATATAGTTTTTCTTATATTAGTTATAAACTTCTTTTTATTTTAGATTAAAGAGGGGAAATGAAATGACATTTCATTTGTATTTTAATAAATAAAACTTGCCTGAAGATTAGAGATGAAAATAACCCCACAGGTCAGCCTTACAGACGAGGCAGTGGTAACACACATCTCAGCAGCCATATTAGCCTGTCATAGAAACCAGGTGGTGCATGCCTTTAATCTCAGTGGTGCACACCTTTAATCCCAGCCCTAGAGAGGATTATAAAATGGGAGGAGACAGCTCTCACCCTCAGTCTCATTCTGAGATTCCTGGAGACAGGATTGCCATGTTTAGACTGAGGTTGTGGTAAGAGTCAGTGGCTGTTTCACTTTTCTGACCTTCAGGATGAACCCCAATATCAGTCTATGAGATTTATTAATCATGCTTCAAAACTGAATCTTGCTAGAAACATCAAACTGTCTTATAGTTATTATCACTTATGTAATCAACAGTATAAAATCGCAATAGCTTCTCTACAAATTTTCATGAAAGTAATTGCAATTTTCTTTGTGATCTATTATGAGTGAAATTTTCAGCTTTTCAATTGACATCAGAAGACCTTTTTTAAATTGTGCGATGTTAACAGAATAATCCAGAAACGTTGCTTTTTTATTCTTTGTGCTAAATCATCCAAACACAATTGTACCTTCTTTGTCAGGTTTTTCTTACATTCTTAATGGTTTTTCTTTTACTTTAAAGCCATGGTGTCAGGCGCATATAAAATTCATGAATAATAGCACGTTTGGTATATTGTGCCTTATTGTAATATATAAAACTGTCATGTTGAATTTATTTTATCTGACTGAAAAATGCGTGTTTTTTGAAATCACCAGGAAGTATTCTTTTTAGTAAGAAATTTGTATGGGACATTGTTTTAAATCTCTAGTCTTGATCCTTTTGGCTTCATAGTATTTTACAGACGTGCCTTGCATAATGTTAATGGGTGAGATTATAATATTTGCATTTATGTTGCTATCTGCACAATTTGAAAATGTCTGTTTTGTTGTATAATTAGTACTGTATTAGTGTGTTGGGACTCCCTGAGCCTCTCCTTTGTGCTTGTTTATGTATATTCTAATGTTTTTCTTTTATATGTTCCTTTACTTTAATTGTTGACTTGAGTTAGACTTTTTTTCCAGTTTGGAAAGTCTATATATCAAATATTTACTTTCTAGTAGTTATAATTTAGGTTTTTAATTATGTGTGAAGGCCTAATTTCTGTAATAATTAATTACAGATACCTTGCATATACAGCTTAATCTCTAATCTGTTTGGAAAACATACTCACCAAAACAGCGCTCATTTCTACCAAAATGCCTGGTCACACCATTGTGATTTCTGTAGCCATAAACTAATTGTGTTGTCTCCAGAGTTTCACATAGCTAAAAACACACAGGATTTGCTGTTCTCTGCCTCTACTATTTGAGTGTGAATAATTTGTAGGGTTTTTTTTTTCCATGTGTTATTGTGTGTTCACTCCCTTACATTTCCGAGTATTAACCCATTCCAGGAAATGTCAGAATTGGTTGGGTATCATGTTTCCAAATGGCTTTTGTCATGAATATAGCTAAATAAAAGCAATAATTCTGTCTAAGGCCTCCTTCCTTGGTGCCTGTATGCATGCTTGCATGTGTACCTGCATGGATGCATGTGTGCATGTGTGTGTGTGTGTGTGTGTCTGTGTGTGTGTGTGTGTGTTTCAGGATGGGGAAAAGCCTAGAAGATTATCCCTATTTAACTGCCAAAGAAGCTTGCCTGAAATAGTTTTTTAGATTCTGGTGGATTTCAGACTTCTGAGTCAGAAGCAAAACATGTTACTCTTTTTCTTTTATATTTATATTTTATTTTATGTGTGTGAGTGGTTTTGCCTGCAAATATGCATGTGCACCATATGTGCACCTGGCGCCCACTGAGGTTAAGAGAAAATGTTGGGGCCCCTGGAACTGGAGCTACAGATTGTTAAGAGCCACCATGCCACCAACTGGGAACAGAACCCCATGGGTACTCTGTAAAAGCAGCCAGGATTCTTAACTGCTAAGTCAAGTCTTCAGAACAAACCCACTATTCTTCATAGTTCCATGAACACCCTTCACATAAGGATATTTGAATTAGCTTTCTGACCTCAGGTCTTGTGGTGAACAAGTGGGTCCCAGTGAACATCATGCATGAAATACACACTCAGACTTCGGCAGCTTGCATCTTCTATGGAATGGTAAGGGTTCGAGAAAATGCTGAAGGAAGACCCCAGACTCAAACAGTAATAAAAAACAAAGAAAATTTATTACCAGCGTGCAGGTGCCAAGCACCTGTACAAAATGCTGCTGGCTCTGAGAGGACCCCTTTGAATCACGACTAGGAGGATTTCACAAATGGTTTCGTCACCACAAGCAGAATTGGTTAGGCAAGCAGCAGTTTTACTAGTTACTTTTAATTGTCTGAGCTTCAGTTTTACCATTTTTGGACATACTTGAGCAAGATTTGGCAAGTCTGAACGTGACTCAGAAGGGGCAGGGGGGTGCAGGATTTGTCCGTGAGACACTGTGGGGCTTACTCAGACCTTGTATGAGCTCTGTCTCTCATCCCTGAATGTAAGGGTGTGGTTGATAAATGTCCCTCTGTTAGGAGAGAAACCTATTTTGCCACTCTTAGAGAAGTGAAACCTAAATTCATTTATGAAAGTGGGAAGATGTAAATCCTTCAGTAAGGATGGAAGAAAACCTATCAAGTTAGTTGGAAGGCCGGGTACTGATGTAGGACATCCCACGATCAGATTTCCAGCACAGAGAAAATTTATTTCCCCAGGGAAAAGGGCAGAACTAAGGAAAGAGACAGGAGATAGAGGATAAGGGAGAAGGGGATGTGGTATTTGTCCTGGAGGGACAAAGGGGTCTGGATAAAGAGAAGATAAATGTGCTTCGTAGATAGATGTGGTTTATCAAGGTAATGGGGGAAACCCCATGTCACAAATAAGTGTTTAATTTTGATTGGACAGGTTAGTTTGGGAAGCCACTGATTTTTGGATGTCAATACTTTGATAACCAAACCTTGGTAGTCATCCTCAGAGGGAGGAAGTACTCAAATGAGGGACTAGACCTTGGTGGCTGGCTTTAGGAATGCGATCTAATGATTTCTAAGCAAGGCAGAAAGGACAGGAAAGAGCAAGGCCACCAGAGCCATGTTCACCATGCTTGGGCCTTTGAGAGCCCTTCATTAATGACTTTTCTGTACTATTTCATGCAAACCTGTCTTAGAGCTGGATGGAGATATTGTTTGTACAATGTAAAAATTCTTGTTTTTAAACACACCTTAGGAATGACTTTCTGAATCCATTGTAATATGCAAATTACAGTCAGCTCTCACACTCTTCCTCACGTGAAAATGGCTGACCAAACTGAAGACCAGCATATCCTGACAACCGTGGATATCGATGTCAAAGGACGAGTTCCTCTAAACTGGATAGACAAGACGACATGGAATCACACTTTTCCGGGAACAGAATAGAAAACAGTGAAGAGACCAAGAATAAGAATATAGAAATGTAGGTTCCAGAAATAGAAAGGAAGAAACAAAGAATAAATATGAAGCTGTAAGCCTCGGAGAATGAGGACAGACTGTCAGCAGCTTTCTCAGCAGCTTAAGGATTAACTGTTAACAGTGGGTTACTTTGCTTTATAACCAATAGCTCCGTCTGCAAGGCTGAAGTGGCTCTCTGCAAATTGAGGGTCAGCTTTTTAGATACCCCCGGCCACTTGTGACCAACATCTGATGTGAGCTGAGTTAACCTTTAAATGATGGGATGTACTGACTTTTTGGTTGTACATTGTCTCATACCCTTCCTTGCTATGAAAAACTGGCAGTATCAGGGGAGTGTAGAGCTTTGGTAAACTCCACCAGAAAGTGCCAGAGAGAAACAATACAAATACTAGTTTAGCTTAAAAACCCTGTTAATGGAAATTGTTTAAAAAAATCAGTTTGTATCTGATTTTTACCTCAAGATTGTAAAAATTCTTTTGTTCATGTCTAAATGTTTTGCTCCTGGCTATAAAAAGGGGAGTTTGGAATCCACCCATTGTCACAGTTACAGAAACCCATCTCTGGCTGAGGTCACAGCTATACCTGATAACCTTCGTGTGCCCTATGGTGATTTTTTTTTCTAGAATAAAGCTTGCTTCTGGTTTAATAGACTTTGGTGGTAATCTGTCCCCCATCATTGTACGATGCCTGGACCCAGCACAGTAAACATCTCAAGTGTAATTGATGAATTTCTGGGTATTAATTATGGATTCAGCTCAACAGATTAAAAAGAGCTGAGGTTCTCACAGGAGTGGGGTTGATCTCATGTCTTTCAAGATTTTAGTGACAGAAACTTAACTGGGTTGGCAGAATAGAGAACACAGGAAAAGTCTTCTCTTGTGTCAGATAAGAGAAGTGAAAATAGATATTTTCAATTATGGCCAGAGTATATTGTATCCCCTAACAAACCTCTTCTCTAAGAAAAGACATCACTACAGCCTCACAAATAAAGACCTAGCTGGAATCTAACCAAGTTAGGGAGGGTAAGGTCTGTAGCCTGGGTCTTCATTACTTCTTATCCAAATGAAAGGTGTAGGGGAAGTGGAAACCATTGCCTACTTCTCAGTCAGAGGCCCATGTCCACTGGAAACAGAGGCCAATTACAGGACAGAGAGAGGCCTATGTCCACTGATCACAGGACAGAGGCCCATGGCCACTGATCACAGGACAGAGGCCCATGGCCACTGATCACAGGACAGAGGCCCATGGCCACTGATCAAAAGACAGAGGCCCATGTCCACTGATCACAGGACAGAGGCC